>NC_031775.1:12201672-12315108 GCF_001522545.3 Parus major | reverse complement strand
CGGCACAGGGAGCGGGAACGCCGGGATACGCGGGCCGGGCGGCCGCACAGCACGCTCGGCTGAGCCGCAGCGAGGGACCGGCTCGCGTAGAGGGCCGGGGAGGAGGGCAGGCACAGCTCGGCAGCGAACACTCCTCCCCGCAGCTGGGGACCCGAACAGCTTTTGCCAAGCCTCACTCGGGCATCGACAGCCCGCTGGAGGCCCGGGGACCTCACTCCCCCAGCTCCGAGTGGTGCTGTCTCTGTCCACCCTGGGCCCACATGCACAAAAGCGCGGCCCGAAGGGCGCTGTCAAAGGGCCAGGCGGGAGGTGCTGCGACAGGGACCGGCCAGGCAGAGACCTTGTTCGGTTCACTCTTCCATAGGGCTCGGTGTTCCCTCCTGAGGACAAGGCTGTGTTTGCACCCCAGAACTGAGTGACCTTGTGCCCTCACTAAAGGGCTGCAGTCACACTGCCAGCCACTGTCTGTGCACACTCGCGATCCTCTGTTCCCAGACGCTTTCTACAACTAGAGAATAAGTTTAGCGGCCAACCACCAACACTGCTGCCCAGGGAAATTTCCATTTTTCTTACACATAAAGAGTGAGGAAAGGAAGCACAACTTCCCCTGGCAGAGAAGCAGGGCTGTGGCAATGCCACTGCCGTCCCAGCGATAAATTTTCCTCTTGCTCCCTGGCTGCTCGTGGAGATGTGCTTTCAAGCCCCAACACATCGTGCGTCGCCAAGGGCTGTGCACACCCCTCGAGCACGGAGCATCTGGTGCTCATAGAGCCTGCACTTTACCTTCTGCAGAGAGAACTGCCCGGGTACGGCTCTGGCCCTGGCCTGCGTGGGAGAGGAGCCGTGGCTGCCCCCCACCACCCCCGGGTCAGGGTTACACAACCGCAGGAGCAGTACTGCACGTTGGGACTTGTAGTCTTGGGGGATCTCATCGTCCTCCGCGTCGAATCGCGCTCCCAGCAGCTTCCTCAGGGGCCCAGGGTCTCTCCGTGCTGTTCAGCCCATCAGTTCGGGGCAAGAGTTACACTCCAGAACTTCGCTCCCAAAGCTGCCCCGTGCATTCCTGTCCGGCAGCGGGCAGCGGGCCGGGCCCTCCCTCTCCCGGCAGGCTCCACACCACAAGGACAGTGGGAACAGCGCCGGGGCTGCCGCCTCCAGCAGCCTCGGCAGGGCTCGGAACACTCCTGGGACACAGGCGAGAAGCACAAGCCCCGCCGGGCTGCCTTCTGCGCAGCTGGGCCGAAAATGCCGGGCACGGTGGCTTCAGAACACATCAGCCTCTGTAACAGGCATAAATCTTTCAAGAGTTAAACGGCTGGCATTTATAGGACTGAGGGTAACTTCTAAAAAAGCCAGCTCACTATTGATACTTCCTGGAAGCCTTTCTTGCAGACCTTTTGAGTATGCTAAGATCCAATTTTTAAAATTGAAACTAAAAGCAGCAGTGCCTCTGGTTCACAAGTTTTGGCGCTAAATGTGTTTTACAGACAGGGCTTATCATTCCATAGGACTTCTCACACTAGTAAGCTTCATACCAATGAGGAAAACACCAGCTCCACAGTAAAGTGTTTTACAGGCACATGCTAAACCCCTGCATATATTTCTATTTTGTTTTAGCAGTAGAAATCCTTGATGTAAATAGGAACAGAAGAGGCAGGTAAATCCAAAACACAGTGATGTATGTGCAGCCTCCTCTGGAAAATATTTTTATGAGTAAAAATGAGAACGAAGTCCAAGACTAGAAAAAGGATATGCTAGGACAAATCTAAGGGGTACTGTTGTAAACACCACTCCTCACCAGCAGCCATTAGTAGTATGACTGCCCTTTATATAATTTAACTAACAAAAAGATTTCAAGAGACTTACTGATAAATATATCATGTAGCACATTCTACCTGTCAGTTGATTCTGATCTCCTTTCAGTTCAATACTTTCCCTGATACTTTGTAACATTAAACCTCACTCTTGCAAAATCCAAACAATATTCAAAAAATTCTTTTTCTGGTTTTCCAGTCCATTCCTATTTGCAGTGTAGTGAAAACTGTTTAAAGTGCAATTCTGTCTTTCCAGTCAACATTCCTTCCATTTTAGTTCCACTTCCTGCAGTTCTCTTGGGTGGATTTTGCTTTACACTGTAATTGTCAGAGTTAAGATGTAATGCTCTCAGTAGAAGCTGGGTTTGCAAACACAGGTTAAAACATAGCATCTGCCCAAAACAGCTATCTGAAGGCAGCTGGCAAAAATGAGCTTTGCCATTAGCTCATTACCATCCCAAAAAGTCAGAAGACCAGCTGGGAATGCAGAGGGCAGCAGTCCTGACAGTGAGGCACTTGACAACTGAGCAACAGTTTACAAAGAGTTAATCATGTAAAGCTTTCAGCAACAGAAAAACAGAGCTGTAAATAGACATGAAGGCTCAGAAAGACAAGATAGAGAGGGCGGCTGGATACAGAAGCACCATGAGCAGCACAAGGACTCAAATACATTAATGAAAACATTGAAGGGCTGGAAAGACAATCTACAGGCCGTGGAGGGTGAAAAAGAGACAGCTGCTGCAGCAAAAATATTCCAGGAATGGTACAAATGGGGTTAGGGAACCAGGATTTATTAACAGGATTTTCCTAGTATGCACATTACTCTTCTATTATGCAATATTTAGACATTTTCTCATGCAATTCAAACAAACTCCCAGGTTTTTAACCCCCTTACCAAGTCTGTAGGAGTCTCTTGGAATAGGGAAGGCACTGATGCCTCACACAGCTCTGAGAACACTGTGGCACTGCTTGGATTTTGCCATGAAACAAAGTAGAAAATACCAGGAGGGAAGTGTAGTTGTTCAAATTCATGGCAAGCACTAGCCCTTGAAGAGCCCACCGTCTCTCACGCTCTCCAACTCTGAATCCTAATGACAGAAACAAGGATTTCTTCTTCATCAGAGAATCACCAATGTCAAGTGAGTTGTCTCTGAGATCTGTGTTCTGGCTACATGACCATATGAGCAGAGCACCTGCTCCTCAGCCCTCATCTCTGCCCTCAGTCCTGGTGGTACATGAACATACACCAGTGTAAATCCAGAAATTTTACAGCCCATATGAAACTGTTGCCCTCTGAAAGAGCCAATCTTGCTATTACAGCTCTGCTTTGTCCATGATGGGAACAGTTCCTGGTTAGTCCCTTGATGGCTAACCTCCATTGCAGCCCTCATCCCCAAGTGCTCCCTCCAGACAGAGCACTCTGTTGAAGGACCTTTGTATATGAAGCCAGGGCACAACACCTTCACAAGCTAACTCCCCTTTTCCCAAAGCTCTGAGACAAAGTTCCATGACAGAAAAGGAGCACAACACTGGAACGTTCATTTACAGGATATATTTATTACACTGTAAAAAGTCCATTGGATTTGTAGCCATTTACTCTGTATGTACACTGGTTGTATTCCCACACCAACTGCAGGTTCCTCTCCATACAGGATACACTGGGTTGGAGTCCCACCCACGCCCCTCCCAGTCACCAGGGGATTTCCAAGATTGAAATTACTGAGAATTTAGCCAACTAGTCGAGGGAGGAGGAGGAGGAGGATCAGCGATGCAGCGCTTGCCAGGCAGCCAGCTCTGCTCTGGACATGAGCAGGGGGAAGAGCGGGATGTCCTTGCAGCAAGATGGGAAGCACAAGAATCACTGCCAGGGCCTCAGCTGCAGGGGCCTTCTTGGGGGTAGGACATGGGATCCCAACAAGAAGATGCGAAAGGGTGTGATCTCTTCAGAACTTCCAAGAGAAACCACTGCAGACCTGCTGAGCATCTGTCAGCACGTGCTACAGATCCCCACATCTGTAGCTGAAGAGGATGTTCTCCTAAGGAAGGGGCTGGTCACCAAGAGACCAATGTGTGGCAAGTGGCAAACAACACATTATTGTCCCACAAGTGCTGTGTGAGACATGGCCATGGTGCTCTGCTCTCAGCATTTCCTTCTCATCTACTCAGCTAGGCAGAGCTTTCTGGATTTGCCTTCTCCAGCCAGAAAGCCTGATTACATTTACAGGAGCAGGGATGAAAGCCCCTATCAGACTCGCCTGCTGCTTAATCTGTATCTGGCTTGGGGATTGCTGTCATCCGTGTTGCAGGAAGGAAAGCATGTGCCAGCAGGCAAGAAGCCCTATGTAGCAATCTGGGAGCTGCACTGTAAGCAATCCACATTTCTAATAAAATACTCTACCTGCTGAACCCAGGCATGCCCAGATCCCAAACAAAGCAGTGCAACCAGAAGAGTCAGCAGGAAAGCTAGGGAATGGCTGGGGAATTGCCCAGGGACTGGACTGAGTAACCTTGAGAGGCAGTCTTGTACTGCAGCCCCTCTCTGGTGTGACATCAACAAGTTTTCCCTCTTTACCAGATGAACTGGTGGCAGCTTGGTCCCAGGCTGCTGGGCATGGGCATTGCCTGGCCCCTGAGATTGCAAAGGCAGGAAGGAGACTGGTCAGTGGAACTGGGCACTCTCCTCCATAGAGACAGGGATTTTTTGGGCAGATTTCTAGGTGATGCCACAAGAAGGGAGCAGGACAGGACGTGCTCCAGAGGACTGTGGCAACAGCCCTTCTGCTCAGGTTAGCATCATCTTTTAAAACAAACATGCCCACTACCAGAGAACATTTGGCCAGCATCCTCCACCCACAGAGCCTCCTCAGCAGACAGTTCTCCAGCACCTCTAACTAATTAACTTCAGAGCTTGTCATAGGGTCAGTGGGTCGTGGAGTAGCTAAGAGGGGAACAGGAGAGGTGGCTTCAATTAGGGCTGGGTTGAGAATGATTGGAAGAGTCATAGGTGGCACCCCAACCTGCAGGGGAGAGGCAAGAGGCTGCAGAATGAGCGGTGGCTGTGCTGTCGTAGGAGGTATGTCTGTAACGGGGCTTGACTTTGTTGAAGCTGATGCTGGGAAGGAAGGAGAGGCAGAGGTGCTGACGGTGGGTGAGGCAGGTGCAGTAGCTCTGTCAGACTCTGGAAGAAGGAAGAGACAAAATAGATCCTTACACAGGTCCTGAAAAAGTCACCTATTAGCTCAAAACTAAGCAGGACTGAAAATAAACTCAGGGGCCTTTTCAGATTTTCCCCTTCACACAAGGTCCTGAAGAGCCTTGAGGGGTCAATCATAGGCATTCTGTCCACCCCAATAACCTCAGCAACAATTTATCCATACGGAGGCACACTTCACAACACTAGAGGCCTGGTCACCAGAGATCATGCTAAAGCAAGGAAAAGCAGATCTATGCCACCATGCTAGGAAAGTGATTCCAGCAAAAAGCAAATGGGACTCACCACTGACACCCAGTTCACAAGGCTTCTCCAAAGGAGCCACATGGGTGGCTGGTCTCACATCCCCCACAGGAGAAGGGGGCAGGGCAGACACTATTGTTTTTTGATGCTGCTGCTCCATTGGTATGTTGGTGACAGGATCTGGGAAGACAAAACATGCAATGAGACCACACACCAGTTTACTCAGTCCTTTTGCCCTCCCTCAATTTGCCCTTATGCCAAGTTCCCACAGCCTCCTACAACTCATTTCAGCAGCATCAAATCACTATGGCAGCTGGGTACTGGACAAGGTGCAAGCACTGGTCCAAAATCTTTGTTCTTAAGCCTTCCCAGCCTCTCATACCTTGGATGACCGTCTGTTTGAAGAGCTCATCCCGCAGCCGAGGTAAGAAACAGTCAATGCGCTCCCAGGTGATCTCCCAGAGATCTGAGTATCCTGTCCTTGAGTCAGCACTGTGGAAAATCCCAGCCGTATCCATTACCAGCAGCATATTCTTCAGAGACTCTGGAATGGCCTCCAGCTATAATCAGAAACAGGACACAGAATGGACAGAGCAATGAACCAAATAAGCCAAATGAACCAAATGCCAGTGGGCTGCCTTGGAAACTGTGGCCAGGGTGAGAAACCATGGAACAAAATGGTTTAGAAAGGAAAAAAAAAGTTAAAAAAACCTAAAACCCCACACCAAATCAAAACACCTTTCAAGTTTAGAAGGTTAAAACACAGTGAATGGTTGTCCAAAGGACTGCATCCAACACCTTACCAGTAAGTCACTGGAGCCAGCATGCATATATTTGTCCATAAAGTCCAGGATTGTGAGCCACAGGGCAGCAAAGGTGGTCAGCGAGAGCAGTGGGGAGAGATGCTGTAGAAACACCTGGGAAAAAACACAACTACTGTCAACAAGTACTATAGAGGCTGCTGCTCACTGAGAAGCCAGTCTCACAAATCTGGATTCCCCCTCCTTGTGGCAGGGAACATGCACAGGACTGGCCTGAGGATGCCACAGGCCTCCACTCTTCTGAGCTGCATATGTGAAGGAGTGGATCTTGTCACCTTTGTGGAAGGCCTGTGCAGTCTACATCACCATGTCTTCTAGCCCTCCCAGACCTCTGCCTCAGGTCATGACTATCAAGCTTGTGACATGAATCATTTCACCCCAAGAACAGACTGTCTTCAACAAATATTGAGTGAAATACTTCTCTCTCTCTCTATCATAAAGTCACAAACCTCTTCCTGACAACTTTTCCAAGGACTAGAATCATGGAGACAGTTCTGGAACAAAGGTATGTCCCAGCAGCAAAAGCTGGTGGAGAAGCCCAGCACTGAAGACAGTCAAACTAGTACCCTGACATCTGTCTAGATTAGAGATGCTCAAAAGTGAACACAGCAAATGGTTTTGTTTCCTTGAGGAACATTGTTTCCCCTAAGCTTTCAGGCAGCAGAGGTGTGCTCACCTTGGAGAGCAGTGTTGAGGCTCTCATCCTGGTTTCTTCCATCCCACCAACATCAGCTGGGCTGATGTTCTCAAGTAGCTTGGTGAGCAGAGGGAACAGCACCTTTTGGATCAGACACATGCATACTTTAGAGCTGAAAAATTACTAATGAGATTTTCACAGACAGCCTTACAGAAAGGCACTGGCTTTTGGGAAGCAATGGGAAGTGCACATAAGTGGATTCACTTCAATACTCCAAAAGGCCCCATCAGAAGCCTAAGCAGAGAAGAACTTTCCACAGGACCAAAACAGGGAACATCTTGTCTGTTGCAGTGAACAAACTTCTCAAGAAGACAGTACTGAAGTAGGACAACACTACTGCACACAGCTTTGCTCTTCATGACAGTGCTGCCCTGCTCACATGCTCATCCCAGCCAGGAAGTTACCTTGTTGAAGCAGGACTCCCATTCCAGGGCATCCAGGGCCTGCAGGTCATGTACCAGGAGGGCCCGCTGTAAGTAAGTGAGTGCTTGCATCCGTATTTGGCGTCGGGCATCACAGCACAGCCAGGCAATACCTGCAAGAGAGGGATTCAGGGCGAAGCCCACAGGGAGAGTGTCACATCCCTACTTCCCCAGTCTAGAGTAAAAAGTCTAGTGAAGATCAAAAACTCTCTATGAAAAAAAAGGGATTATACTTGTTCCAGGCCATAGACTGGCAGTCTACTATGAGATCCAGAAACATGCTGGCACTAACTCATCCTAAAGATGTTTTTCCAAATCTGATCCAAGTTCTTTTTCAATTACAACAGACACTAAAAACAACCTATGCCTGCTTTCTGCAGTTAGTTCTTGTCTCTGCAACTTTCCTTCCATTACTATGGAAGTGTCTCTGCTAGCTCCCATCACCAGAGGACGGCTTTACCCTGTAGCAAAGGGCACCAGCAGTTGGACCACAGTGTTCGGGAATCCGCTGTGATTTTCCTGGCCGCTGTCTCCAGGTGTCGCTGCTCCTCCGCCCAGGAGCTGTAGATGCCAGCTGCTCGTGTGTGCAAGGTGTGCATGAGGTCCAGGAGCTGCAAGTACACAGCACAGTAAGAAACACAAAGGACTTTAAATTTTGAAGCAACTCTGATCTCTACTGTTCTCCAAATGAGGCTAAAAAGCTCAAGCTACTCGAGCCTGCTTTCTCTTGTGGTTGGATATACACAATCACGCACAGTTGTAGAGATGGTGTCAGGCTCTGCTTCTGTGCCCTCAGTCAAGTGCCAGGTATCTTCAACAAGATTTATGTCAGTTCAGTAGCCATGTCAATTCCATCTTTGAGGAAGAATGGGCTCTTTCCTGGCACAGACCACTGACTCTCCCAGGCAAAGGAACAAACCCAGTGATTCAGCTGTGCTGTCCAGAACAACTCTGCAACTTTTTTTTCTTAACACTATAGGTATGTGAAGCACATGCGAAGTTTCCTTGCCTGTATGGGCACATGACAGCACTCTAGTCAGTTTAATACTGAACTGAGACCCAACATCCTGGCAGTCAGCAGGCCTCAGCTGTGCCTTCACGTCTTTGAAGTACCAGCTGGGGAGAAATGACTCCCTTAGCCCAGTCCTCTGTACTTGAAATTCCAATGCCTCAGCCAACAGGGCTTTCCCCTTTCCACAAGCTCAGATGCCCTGTCAGACTCCTTGCTAATCCTACTGTAACCTCATGTCTCCAAATGACCGTAACCCATCTTACCTACAGCAACTCACAGCTTCAGACCTTCTCCTTGCTTTTTCGCTCCATTGCTATTCTGCTTTTGCCAGTACAAATTGCAACCTTCCTCTTTCACTGCAGAACCACATACTGCCCCCACAGACACTCTCACCATCCAGTGCTTATCCAGGATGCAGCCCTCCCTCACCCCATAAAGAATTCCAGTGATTACCTAGCCAGGCCCTAAGAATGGGAAAGGAGAGGAGGAAATCCTTGCTATACTTACGTCCTGACTAACCTGTAAAGACACAGTGTGGTAGCTGGCAGGGATGCTCTCGTCCTCATCCTCATCACTGTGTGTGTGCGCCTGGTGCTGGCTCAAGACCCGGGATCGCCGTGTGGAGCTGTCTTTTGGCTTTTTTTTTAACCGGCTGGATTTACTGTCATACCTGTGGCTCTTCCCCCTCTTCTCCTGGGACTTGTAGCCTACAATGTAAAAGGCAACAATGTTCCATATACAACAGTCTAAAATGTTCTACTTTTCAACACACAGGGCAGCCACCTTTTGATATCCCCAGTGAAGGGCCCTGTCCTCTGAAATGCCCACTACCTGCCTGAAGGGGACCCAGTGCCCCTAAGGAACAACTCTGTGCAAGAGCTGATACTGCCATCCCTACACCAACTCCACTCCTCCAACCCAGGGAGGGGGATAAGAATAAGATCCCTGTGGCTAGCAGGAGACAGGACACTTCTCCTGGTAGACCATTTTCTTTGGGTTGGGGACTCATTCCATGACAGTATCCTTCACACTGCTTGCTGACTGGCCACCCCAAGCTGAATCCTGGTTGACAAGTGAAGGGCCACCTTACCCCCATTCAAGCTGGCCTCCACGAAGATACGTATTGTTTTGACACAGAGCTCAAAGTTCTCAGGTGTAACGTGGGCAGCATCTCGCACGATGAAGGACAGGGACTCGACACATTTCATGAGAGACTTTGTGTCATGTGGGCCCAAATCCAGCCCCACCGTCAGGCTGTACTGGTTGACAAGAGGTGATGGACCCAGCCTGCTGAGCCCAGCAGTGGATCTGGAGTTGTCGATGTCATCTTTCCCCACCTGCAGGCCACAGCAAGCAGATAAGCAGGAGAGTGCATAACAAGAAGCATCTCATGCACACACTGAAAGGGCCTTTCTTCGGAAGCCAACAGGTAATGTTTCTGTACGGTCCATTTCCCTTTCTTCTGCATTTGCCTCAAAGCTTTCTGTTACACCTGTGTCTCTCCCCATCCTGCCTTTACATTATCAGCTCATCTTAGCTCTCTTTTCTACTGTCTTATTCTTTCTCTCACTACCACACCCTCTGCTCACAACCATGATAGGAGTAGTAGTTTTTGGGCATCAGAAGCCCACTGGCTACTCACCACTAGCCAACCACTGTTCATGACATCCACATCTGTGACGGAGCGATGCATCTTGCCTGGCTTCCCGTGGTCTGTGTACACCTCAGAGTCAGAGGTGTAGCCACGGTCCAGGCTCATGTCACTCGGATGATAGGAGGAGGACACCTCGCTGTCTGATTGAGCACCTTTAAGGCAAAAGGAATGGGGTTTAGATCAGAGCCAAATCAAGAACTTGCAAGAGTAGCTGTGGATAAGGAAAAAGCAATCCAGATTAGTCAGATCAGCATCAACCAGGAACCATAAGTGGTTATTAATACATTCTACACCTGTCAGATCTATCTGCCCTGACATTTAGGATAAACTTAAATTTCACATGTCCCAAGAGAGATGTCCTTGCAAGGGACAAATTTAAATTACCAATATGTTATTTAGAAGTAAAAACTTGTTCTCTCCATTGTTCAACACCATCTAGAAACTCATCAGTAGACAGAGAGACTTGCTGTGAACAGAATGCTCCAAACATTTTCAGAAGGAGGTAGAGAACTAATGTTTTGGTGTGCAAGGTGCCAAGTCAAGCAGTTTGCTCTGTCAGCAAAGACAGTAGCAGTGCAAAAAGAAAAAAAAAAAAAAAAAGAAAAAGAAAAAAAGAAACAAGAAAAAAGAAAGGAGAGACATATGAGGACACGGCATTAATCCAGAGGGCAAAGTCTGTAAGTATTTTAAAAAATCATGCTTCTCCCGTCTGTCTAGCACAAAACATCAGGACCTGTCAAAGAAGTTCTAGAAAAATAAAGAGAAAAACAAAACCTTCTGGAAAAGTCCTTTATTGGTCTTTGCTTTAGAAGTTCTAAGACATCAGCTTCAAACATATTGACAGCTGACTAAAGCAAAACTGAACAATTTGCTGAAAAGACCACCTTTCTAACACAGTCAAGAGAAGTGAGAAATAATGCATTGGTCTTGTGGGAATGGATCAGGGACTATTAATTCAAATGGATCTAGAAACATAATTTTAAAGAACAACTCCTTTTTTAAGAATCTTAAAATGGGGACAGAAAAGAGTCAGTCCCACAAAAAAAGCAGGACAGCAGCTGGGTTTACAAGCCCAGATAAGAGATTACAGTACCCAAGGCACGAAACCACAACCAGCAGAAAATGCTCCTTGGGTAGAGCTAAGACGTCCTACAGCTGCCAGAACTGTTATCAGTTTTCCTCCCACTGCCCCCAGGGACTAGCACCTGGATTACTGCTCACTGAGTAGGAAGAGATGGCAGAATAGAGACAGGAACAGACCATGAAGAGTGAACAGCAGGTGCTGGTCTTTAATCTTGCTAATGTAGTTTAATATCAGCTTTGTTTTCTTGCAGTCCCCTTTGCTAATTGAAAAGCTTGAGGAAGCAGCTGCTTATCTGGCAGGCAGGCATCAGATTTCCTAGCAAAAGCTGGCCTGTCTTACCTGTGTCATTATCTGCCCTTGCTGTAACCTGCAGGGCTGCGGGCGGCTTCACCCCAGACCCAATGCACTCCAGGAGGGTGAAGAGCGTGTACCAGTCATCCCCGGAGTGAATGTTGGCAGCATTGGTCTTCAGGAGTTCATGAAGGCCGTAGGCAACCTCATGGCTAACTCTGGACAGCACATTTGGCTTCATCATAAGTAAGATACGTAATGAGAGGAGAACCTGGCCGGAGGAGACAAGAGTAACAGACCCTATTACTTACATTCCATTCTCCAGCAATGTACTCCATCTATTAGAGCTAGTTACAACTGCTGTTTGTTGCTACCTGCAGCACAGACAGGTTAAATATGGGTCCATCCAACAGCAGCTTGTTTCCTGTTGTCACTGGCTATAGGCACAAAACCCCAGTGACTACCTTTCAAAAATCCCTTACCTGTGCACTGATCTCATCTCGACGGAGCAGTCGAATGGCCAGTCTCAGCAGCCCCACCACTGCCCTCTCCACCAAGAAGCAGAACTCCATTGCATGGACACAGAGATGATAAAGGTGGTCTCGGACAGTTTGCCAGACACAGGTCACACGATCCCTAGCCACAGCAAGGAGGAGGGACAGGGTAGTACGAAAGGACATTAGACAAGCAGGATCCAGCAACCTCTCCCCCAGCTCCAGACAATCCATTACTTCTTAACGTCAGTGAAAAATTCCAGTTGGGAGATACAAGATCAGACACATAGAAACAACAAAACCATCAAACTTCTTACTCGTTACTTGCAAAGGAATTGGGTGGGACAATTCTCCCTCTAGAGTTTAGTTTATATTCTCCAGATTTCAGGATTATCAAGCACTAATTCATGAGCTAATAGCCTTTCTGTTTGCACATGCTAGAGTGGAATTGTTAAGCCCTGAAATTACAGCCACATGCTGCTTCAGATGGTGAATCATGGACACAAGGAACTCATTCCCTGGACCCAGGCAGCAGCTGCAGTAAAGCAGGGACATCACAGTGAATGTGCATATATTTCAAGGTCATACCTATTCTCTAGAACAATCCGCAGAAGCATCTCCAAGCAGAAGGCTGCATCTTCTTCATCATATGTCTCCTCATCAGGAGTCACAGAGATTAGAGCCTGGAAGAGCCATGATATTTTTATGAATCGCAAGCTCCCAAAAATGTGGAACCAACAGAATGCTTTAAGTCTGGCCAGAAGTGTACTCCACTGCCTAGTGAGGTCATGCATAGTCAAAGGCATTGGATAGAAGTCAAACTAAATCTATGGGAAAAATAATTTATTTTTTTTACTATGCAAAATGCAATATGAACTTAAAAGATGCTAAATTCTGACAAAGTGTCTCAGATGAAGAGGTCTCTGATATCCAACAGCTTCTTGCTAATAATATGTGAAGTATAGAAAAGGTAGGCATACCTAAGAATGACTACAAATACTGGAGTTATTCTTCTCAAGCCATCAGCTTGTATATGAAGGGAGAATTCCTAACATAATCGGAGTAGGAGCACAATGTTCCCCCGGAACTGAGAAGACACTCCCCCAGGGAGATGAGCTTCTCTAGCCCAAAGGCTAATGAGTCCAGCCTTATTGTATCTCCCACAGCAGCCAGGTACCATACTGCTTAGGGACACACAGTCAAATATTTCTGTACAGCTCTTGCCTCTAGAGTGGCCTCTTAGAATGCTCTCATTAGGTATGCACACGTGCCTGAAATGATGAAAATCTTTAAGCTCTGTCAGAGAACTACAAATACTTTCAAACACTTGCCAAGAGTTCTCAAGGCTTTTAGAATGCATTCCACAATTTAATGCTTTCTTCTACTGCCAGAGCAATTTGTGTCTGCCAGTACAGAAGTTACTTTTAACAGGTGAACTAAAGACTAGTTTCACATCCCAGCCAGCTCCAAGACCTCCTCTGAGGACAGGGGAGTTAAGAGAGTACACAGCACAAACCTACTATCATGCATAGTGTATTTGTCCATCCACTACCATCCAGTCCCTTGCCTAGTATCTCTCTCACCTTCATGAGCTCCTGGAGGGATTCAAGTTGGAGAAATTTGCTTTCTGTGATCAGCTTCTCAGGATCGCATTGCTGCAAAACACAGAAAAGACAACTGTGCCTCTGGGGGCTGTGGAAGGCATACAAACAGATCCTCCAGAAACACATCATGTTCACAGGAAAGACACAGATAGTTGCTGCTATCTGCAGGAAAACTCCATCCAACTAGTTTATTACTAGCTCTTTAATGTCAATTACTTCTAACAGACCTGATCTGTGCTAGACAGATTTTATCAGATAACTCCTCTGGCCACACAGTGGTCAAATCCCAGGTTCAGATTTTGTTGGCACCATATACCTTTCCATTGTCTTGGAAAAGATTAGTTGTTTAAGAATTCATTAATTTGTCTTTAAATATAGGACTGTGATGCCCAGGGTGGATCCCAGCCTGAGGAATCACTCCTGTTTTGATGTGCTGGTACCTTTGTGCACAGCTGCACAAGAGATCGTTTAGCTGTCAATCCAGATATTCTCCTCTGTAGATTCTTTCAGTTCTCAAGTCTCCTGTTACCTGCAATACTGCCAAGCAGCATGCATATTTATGCTTCTGTTGCTCACTTCATGATCCATATAAATCCATATGCTTCTTTTACGCACACAGTACTGTCACCAAGAAAAAAAAAAGGTTCTTCTACAGCCTATAGGTTACCTTTATGCATTCCAAAGCTGCTCGCTTTGCCTCCTGTGTTTCTGTAGATGGCCCTCTCATACCAGATTGCTCTGTCCCACTGAGGGTGAGCCAACTAACAAAACTCAGTACTGTTGATTCACCACTGCAAATCAGAAGACATCAGCATCAGTATGAAAACAATAAATCATGTTATTTTCCAACCTTGGTACAAAAAAGACTGCCTGGGACATCTATGCCCCTCACCGGTTAGATGGTGTCTCCTCACGCTGCAGATAGATTTTGCCATTAGGATCCACAAAGTCTTCAACCTGGAACACAGACCAGGACATGCTTTTGACCAATTGTCCACTTCTTTATAGCCCTCTTCCCCAAGCTCATTATATTTCTCTTAGTGATCAAACGCTACACCAAACAGCCCACGTGTGCAGTCAAACCCAGATCTCCACCCCACTATCCTGTCAGTAAAGTTCCCCTCTCATCTGGTAACACCAAAGCAGTGCTCTAGTACTTCATGCCTATAAGCATGGCCCTCTTCTGCACAACATTCAAAATCTGTTCAAGTAAAAAAAAATGCTGGAATTCCTCAAATCTAGCAAGAAATGAAATGAGAAAAAAAATGAAACAAGCTACAAAAGAAGCTGCACATAACTTGAACACTATACCCTTAGCAGGCTTCCAAGGTCTGTACACACTTTACCAAAGCCAGGCCTTTGCAAGAGACCTCTCCTGCTCTTGGCTCTATGACAAGCCAGCTTCCTACTCCCCTAACTCTTCAGTTATCCACCCACCAGCTAATTATTACCTCCACCATGGCCTTGGGCAGCAGCTCTGCTCGGAAAAGCTGTAGCATGGCCTCCATGATGTTTTTCCAGCCCTCTCGTAGAATGTCACCATGGCGATGGGCCAAGTGAAACACTGTCTTTGCTGCAATATGGGCCTTGGGATTACTTCCAAAGACAGTGGGCAGGTTCTCAATAGACTGCAGGAAAGAAGAGGCGGTGGCAATCAGTCAGAAAGAGATGTTTTCTTTTCAACAGAAATTAGGGCAGATGCTTCAGAACTGGTTATGGGAAAGATAACAATTCTCTATACTGTGCTTGGATAGCTCCTCAGCTCACATTCACTTTGCACGAAAACAAGGACAAGGTAGCTCACCTGATAAAAACTGAATCATGGAACCACCTAGATATAAACTCCCCAAGAATGACAACTCAGAACATTTTGAAAGTGCTTGCTGAAAACCCACTAATTTATCTTGCTACAGGAACTCAGCTCAGGATCAAAGCCTTCTACAAAAAGTACCACATCTCCTCTGGAAGCAGCAACTACTCTGTTGTGCTGTTAGAGAAGGAAATTATGGCCAAATCCATTACTGACTTGCAAAATTACTCCTACCACTACCTAACAGCAAGATTCAAAGTAATTCAATTCTAACATGGAGTCTCTGTCAATGACTGCTGGATCTCAAATCCTCATAATCTGATCAATGCACTCATAACTTTTCAAAATACAAGAAGTGTGCTAAGTCATTGAAACCAACCAAGCATACTCTGCCAAAACAAGAAGAAAACCAGCAACCATGTGAGCTAATATCAAGCAGTGAACATGTTCTGTGATTCTGCAGTTACTTAAGGTCATTCTTTTTGAGAAGAGATGGGCTTTGCCATTCTCTTGTTTGTGTGGACAAAATCCATACTTACCCCCTCACCAAGAATGGAAGAGAAGACAAAGGATTGAAGAAGTCAATGTATCCTATCTCAGATCGGAAGTTCAGAAAAAATATTTCTTGCTTCAGCCAGACTGATAGCAAAACTTATCAAAATGGGTCTTTGATTTAGAAGCAAACTCCATTAGAAGTGCCAATCTGAAATCTGGCAGAAATGCAACAACCAATTTGGGTTTTTTCCATTGTTGCTATGGGGAAACTTCATGAACACATGTATCTCTGAAGTGTCGGGGTGAAAACAGCAATATTCCTGATTTTGCTCTGTGGCAAGAAGCCAAATCACTGAAAACCAAACACACAGATTTGCTACTACTTACATACTGAGTCAGTATGAGTGTTAACTATGGGTCATGAAGAGGGGCACTCATTCTTCCTAATCACTTAAAGTCCCTCTATGCTCCTTTCCATTTCCCTTCTTTCAATCAAAGTGGCCATGCACAGCAATTGCAGTGCATGGAGAGGATGCCTGCTTTGACTCTTCAGTCCTCTGAAGATGGCCCCTCCTTCCTCCAGACACTTAAATATTTGTTCAGTTGTCCTCCTCCACTACTGTCTCCAAGTCTTACAGGAATTTAGGACAGCAGAAAGTCATCAATGTACTTGGAATCTGGCCAAAGATAAGAACTCAGCCTTCTTCAAATCCAGAAGTCCCTGATTCTATGTCATAACCAAAAGACACGCTTACTTAATTAACTCAGACCTCAGACTGCTCCAGATTCCAGCCTTACAACTAGATGGGATGCAGCTGGCAATAGCTGGTGCATCTGAGGGCTTAGTCTAGTCTAGTTGCTACACTGCTAGTTGCAGTGTAAATCTGTGTCAAACTGTTTCATGGCAGACATTCCTCTGCTTGTGTTACCTATTGGTAGTCTCTAGTCTAGTGTGCCTGAGGATGACCAAATACTGCATCTTTACTGTTGTGAGCTGGGGAGGAAGAAGGAATCTAAAGCAAATCCTCTGCTTGGGATTTCTTTGTCTTTGCACCTGTCTTGGCATTTTTACTCCCATGCTTTCAGTCTTGAATCATCTTGTTTTCCTTTCCTGTATGCGTGGCAATTTTTTTTCCTCACTGTGGGTCTTGCACTGGTCTGAGAGCAATACTGTGAGATCCTTTGGGAGTTCTGACCCATTACAGGAATTGCTGTCAACTACTCCTTAGTACACAGCACGGTCTGCCACGCATTGTCTATCAAACACTTTGGGGAAATGCTGTAACATTTTGGGTGGATGCTGTAACACACAAACAGATTTGGGCAATAAAGCTTACACTAACCACAGCACCTTGAACTTACTCTCACAGTACACCCCAAAGAAAGTCTTCAGGGCTTCCAAATGTGGGGCTAACAGCTGATCTTATTACCACACTCCACACCCCAACTGACTATTCAAAGCATTTGTTTTTCAAACCCTTTATACTTATGCTGTGCATCTGCATAGCTCCTACACTTTGGAAGTATATCTAACAAAACAGTCCCCCTTGGCACTGCATAAACCCTGAATAGTCAATATCTGAAATGTATGAACTTGCTTGGGATCACAAGGAGATCTAAGTCTCTTCAGATCAAACAGGGGAATAAACAATTTTACACCAAGGTATTCTGCTCTGCACAAACTGACACTTGTGAGTAAAATAAAATTTGCATATTTGAATCTGTCTTATGGAAGTCCCACTTCTCTACACATTTCCCATTACTTCCTCCAAAAAACTCTGGGCAGGAGCAGATGGATACCTACAGATACAATGATAACTAAAATAAGTAAGTATTGCTGTTTAACAGAGGAAGAGAGCTCCAGTGTTGTAGAAATCATGCTTCTTTCCCCTCTTTGCAAACTTACCTCACTGCTGAGAGCTGTAAACTTGCAGAGAGAAATTATGAGATTGTCAAACACATCGCTAAGGCCATAGTGAGCAGAAATCATTGCACATTTCCTGGGAAAAGAAGAAAACATAAAATAATGTACTAAGTCAGCACAGACAACTCCGCCTACAGGACAGCAAACCTGAGACCCTCTCTGTTGATATTTTAGACCTTCCTCTCCACCCATTCATAATGAATGTTTATGTATAGAAGTCTACTATTATTGTTTAAATAAACCCAATCCTTATCCATAGATACTGATATTTGTCTATGCTGATGAAAGGATCAGTTTAAAGGAGTGAGTCTAAACAGCCAGGCCACTTGCATCTGAGCATTATATCCAACCTCCTGTCCTGACATCAGAGAATTGCTGAGATTTGTGGTAGTGTTGACATCCAGTTTCCAGGATATCATGGCTAAGGCAATGTATTGACAAAGCTTTAATAAAGCATCCTTTGGTCTGATCTAGGCATGACCAAAGATCTTTCCAATAGAGTTGCTCACAGAGGGCAAGTTTTCTGACTACTGGTCATCTGGGAAGGAAAAAAAAAAATCCCCCATCCCATTCAGCCACAGCTATGGACTCATACACATGAAAGGTTTTGTTCCTACATGGAAATTTTTGTCAGCATCACTGTGCAAGTTGAGTGACTCTTCCCTTTCATTTCTAAACAGTCTAGCTGTGTAAGTAAGTCCCTTAAATGTAACCAGGCTGGAGTTTAAAAATATGTACCCTGGGCACTTTGATTTATTACAACACAGCAGTCAGGCTAAACAGTGATTGGCAAGCCAGAGAGGCCAAGATGGGATGAATTGATACAAATGACAGAACACTAGAGAATTGCAGGTCATAAAAAAGTGCTTTTCAATTGCTAGGAAAAGCAACATTTGATAGTCACTGTGATCTAGCAGATAAACAGGAGCCGATGGTCCCACTTGTACTCTTCTGGGTCTTTATGAAGGTAAGAGTTACCTGAAACCAGAGATAGCCTTCTGGATTATTGTTTCCTCTAAGCTCTTGTCAAAAACATAAGAAAGTGCTGCAATGGTGGGTCCCCATGTCATGGTGAAGAGGTCATGGTCATAGCTTCCAGGAGGCACGTGGAGAAATATTCCCTCATCAGTGGCACCACGATGCAGCAGGACATTCCAGATATAGTTTTCCTTCACGAGACCCGTCTGTTCTTCTGGCATCACTATCTCATCATTTCTACAAGGGAGGAAAGCATAAAGATTGAATTTTTCATTCTGAGCCAAACCTAACATTTACACAATGTCTTTCATTACGCAGTCCCAGAGCTAAGCAATGCCTATTCTGGAATGATTTCGCCAGCTCCTGAAACGTTCTGTTTTCCTAGGCCTCCCTGCTTCACCTGCCCTTCTTAGATATCCTGAATATGAAGTCTGATGGTTCTCAGAATCATACAGCAGCAACTGTGTAAGGTCAGTATTGAAGAAGCAGGTACCAACTGCTGCAAGTGCAAACCACAACACATACTGCCATTAAATGATGTGAAATTCTGGACAGCACACTGGCAAAGTTTCAACCTCCATTCAACTCTCTACCTGTTAGAATGCTCTTTTCATATCATTATTTGCAGTTAAAATTAAATAGTTACATTGCTACAGTCACCAGTAGGCAAGAGTATCTTTGCATAAGAATAATGGAAATATTCATATTATGCCAAAATCAAATATTAGGAAAAAAGTAGTATAAAATTAAAAATAAAACAAGAAACCAAAAGTATGACAGGTGATTTATAACCAGGGCACCACAGCTCCTTACTCTAACTTGGATGAAGTTATACTGTAATAAAACAATTACAATTAATGCCAAGTACTGCTTGCAATCCTAGACTAAAACATATAAAGCTTAAATACATACTTTCTAGACTTGGGTATCAATGCACAAGAGAAAATCCTCTGCAAATGACCAACTAAGTGAACAAGAGCCTCAAAACCACTAAGAATAGCAGATTACAACCAATCTGAAGAGCTCATTCTGCAAGAATCAAAAAATAACATATTTCATCTGCCATAGAGGCAATTTTCATATGCTCACAACAACTAAAAACTGCTCATGATTTATGCATAAGAAATAAGCTCTTCTCAGCTTCAGGTGCTGGCATATTTTGACAAGAGCCGTTATTACTGGGATAATATAGGAAAGTAAGTTTGCAGTAAACAGTTATTTCTGCATTATTTCTAAAATTTCATATATCATTGAAATTAACAGGAGCAAGTGAATGGGTTTACTTGGAAGGTTTCAGGAAATGAAAATGTAGTCAAAAGTGAAATGTTAAGACTCTGAAGAGATCACACGCTACTTCATACAGATTGCAGTTTTACTTTCTTCCCCTAAAAATACAAATAAACAGTTCCTCAATCTCAACTATGACACTGGGGCAATCTATCTGAGATGGGGGAATACTGAAATGATATATCAATTATTCTAATCATAGAATGTATTGGAAAAGCTGAAATATCTGGTGAAGGGATTATAAAGGGAAATAGACTGGGATAGAGGCACTGGGTAACAAAGATATGTGTATATGCTTTGTGTACTGTTCAAAACATTAAGAACATTCTGAGGGGAGAGAGGCAAATCAAAACTAGAGCTCTGTTTAAAAGGTAGAGTTATGTCTTCAAGAAATTCCAGATATTCAGTACAGGCATCACCCTACCTTCCTGGAGAAATTTAAAAGGGAGGGTCAGCCTAATCACACTGCCCTGTTTCCAGCACCAGCTTACTGGCTGCCACTGCAGATGGAAATCAGCTGAGAACCTGTCACATCCTGTCTCCTCAGAGATGTAATCCTCTCAGCTTCAAATTGTCTGGGCTTGGATTTACTGATTTACTGATTTTTGAGCTATTATTAAAGCTTCCCACCCAAAGCTAGCTTGTGCACTAAGGGCCTCAGCCACCAGGAACTCTCCTCAAATGCTTCTCTGTGTCCCAAGAGCTTCAGGAGTACAAGAAGAGGCGGTGCAGATAGCAGCCTCATATGAAGACCTCAAAAGCAAAATATATTAAATGGAAACCTGGACACATTGTGTCAGGGTACAAGTGCTGCCCTGGGGATGACATTATCTCTTGAAACACATAAAAAAGTTCTAAAAAAGTCTGAAGGCCTGGTCTGGAGAACAGAGCTTTCTTAGATATAGCATTTCACATGTGCTGGTCTTGCTCAGCCATTATTTTCCATATTCATTGAAGTTACATATTTTTTAAAATTTATTTTAAGATCTGGATTTAATTACCATGGCAAAAGTCCAAGATACAAATCCAAGTGTAATTGCTGTGACAAGCTTGTTTACCATAGCCCCACACAGAGCTGGAATTTGGTCTGAGGCAAACAGGCACATGACTGGTGAGTCTCCGTGCTCTCCAGATATCTCACTGACCCAACAATTCTACTTTACTCCCTGGATACATGGAGATGATAGGTTGAGTCTTACTTGATGGCATGATACATGTCTTCCAGGATGTCCTGTTCAAAGTCTTTGCCTCCATTCACACCTTTCAGGTTCTTCCGAAACTCCTGAAAAAAGTTACACCAACATTAATTCCTAGTATCTTCAACTTTAAGTGTTTGGGTAGGATCAGTATTCCACTTGTATTTCATGGGGCCAGAAAAAGATTTTCCTGCATTCCTCAACATGCAGACTCAAAATTCAAAGGTAAATGCTATTCTTAGTGGGATTAGTAGTGTGCAGTGTCTCCTGCCTATGCTCACAAGGAAAGAGCAGAGACACAACACGTGCTTAGCTGCATCAGAATGGCAGGCCTTTACAACTGCACTGGCACTCACATGACTTAAACTCTCTAGAAGTAGCAGTACAACAATCTTCTTCATGTTACTATGTCTGAGGATACAGATTGGTTGCACAAACACAAGCTTCTTGAAGAATCTGCAAAGTTCTCTGGCAAACTCCTATGTCTTCAGGCTGTCTCTTGCCTACAGCTACACTCTGAAATTGTACTCAGCTGTGGTGCTGCACTCCAGCTTACTGTGCACATGAGTGAAGGCCAAAGAAAAGAGACAATGCCACTGAGACAAAGAGAGGTACTACACTGTTCTCAAAAGCAATGAAGACAGATTCCTGCACTGGAAACACCCACCTCCAGAGTCATTGGGACATTCTGCTTGCGGACATTGTGGTTGTGCTGGTCAGTGTTCAGCATAATAACTGCATAGGCCAGGGCAAAGCAGGCATCACTATTAGCAAATGGAGACCCATTTGATTTCTGAAAGGCAAATATATGCACAAATTAATCCTACAGGAACAGTGATATCAGTGACCAAAACAGCCATTTTCCTAACCACAGTACTGAATCATCTCTGGGACAAACAAAAATCCCAGGTTCTGGCTGTAGCTTTTGAAAAATAGCCCAGGAATCTATTTACCACTGCCAGCTCCTGCAAAACAACAGCTGCTGCTTGCAGAGCACAGTTATATAGGCCATTTGATCTGACATGTCCATCATGGCAAGCAGATGGACAAGAAAGAACGCAGTTTTGAGCTTTCTGCCACTAAGTACACACCCTCCAATGTTCTGTGAAGGCTTCTAACAGTCTCTGAATTACAGGTGCCTCTCCAGGTAATCTAAAGGCCTCTAGATAAAGTCGTAAAGCTTCATCCAACCTTAAACCTTGGAAGCTGAAAGTCCTGCAAAAACAATGAAATGCAATAAGAAGCTGAAACAGCATGGGAAAGATAGGATAAACTTAATAACTACAATCTTGTTTGCTTAGACAGTAGAGAGGAGGGCGAGGAGAGAAGAAAAGAAATATACCATGAACAGCCAAAAAACAATAAAAGAGAGTCAACAATCTTACAAGTGATTATGTATGTAATTATCTCTCCAGTCTTCACAGAGAATAGCCCACTGAAAGGCACTTGAATATCATACTTTTATACATCTAAGATGTTACCATATGCAAGAGATGCACAGAATTAAGGCAAGGCAGTACAGAGAGAACCAAGAGACAGAAACCAAATGCCACCAGGAATTACCATTCTATTGCTTTTTTTATTACTAAACTCTTAACTTTCACTGTTTCCTGACTAAAGATATACAGAAGCATACTCACCCAACAAAGCTTTCCAGCAAGTCTATGTTCTTACGGTCACTCACGAATTCCCCAATCATCTTTTTGTCCAGGCGAGGATTTTCCCGTAACCACCTGGCCACTTCATTGTTGTCAATGGGGGTAGCAAGAAGGTTTTTCTCCTGCAGAAACTGTATCCCTTTCTTTGGCTTTTGGTTGAACTGCTCTGTGCCCGTTATCAGGAGCTGCAGGAGACATTCTGATAATTACAGCTTGAAGCGCATTTCTTATTTAAGATTGTTCTTGGCATTTGAACCAAAAACAAAACAGAAGAAAGATCAGCCTCAGCATGATCAAGTTTTCTGTACTATGTTATCCCAGAAAAAGGCTAATGAATCACAAGGTTTCACCATCAAATAGTACTGGACAGCATAAGCATGAGCTGCCATCTCTGAAAAGCTTTAACATCTAACTAAGCAATAAGCTCTTCTACTTCAAATGCCTCACCTGCCCTCATTAGTAAACAGAGCAGATAAACCCCAGGCATGCGGGAAGATCAGCTCTACCCTACAGTGCTAGAGCAGCAGCACTGCTCTGTTGTCCCCTCGTGTCCCTTTGGCTCTAGGCTCCCATAACTACCTCACCATCAGGAGACAGGCAGCAAGAATCCTCAGCACTCATTCAGCAGGTGTAAGGAAGCAGTGCTACAAAAGCTAAAACTAAGAACTAGCAAACATTCTCCTAGAGAGAGATGGTCCCAGGAACATCTGGTATTCCATCCTGACAAGGTTATCTGCAGGCTGGTAAGAGCAGCTACATATTTGGTTCTCAAAAGAACTCACCTACTCTGCCCTCCTAGGAAACTAGACTGTACCATAGTCATGGTGTAATAGAACAACTAGGAAAGGGTTAACTGGATGTTCTTGGTGGTGTTCAGAAAAACCAAAAGCACAAACAATGGTATGAACTTTACTAAGGAACCAGAATAAATGTCAGTTCCCTGTTAGCTCCTATCATGATCAGACTGCTAGCAATGACCTAGTGAACTAAATTCGTGACCATCATGATTACTAGCTCCCCTGGGCTTCTCAGTACCTCAGAAGCCACCAGCCCTCTGGTCTCTGCTTCCCCTGCCTGTGTGAGCATACTCAAAATTGCAATGAAACGCAGACCCTGAAATAGCATGGAGTGCACAAAGACCCAGTGAGGCCATAACAAAAGAAAAACCATGCACTGCCCTGCTCTAGCAAGCCTGAAGGGAATGTATAACACTGGCAGCATTTCTATTTAGCTGTAAATCCTAAAACCCAAGACCAAGAATATTCTGTGGACTGGTTGAGTCCACAGACTCTTAAAACCACTTGAAAGGAGACCGGACTACTGGCAATTTGCACTGCATTTACAATCATGTCAGTCTTGTGCTTCTGAGCTTCTGGTCACCGCCCCTGGAAACATCAAAGACAACTTTGTTTGATGCACAATTTGTTTTCTGCTTTTATTTAGCTTTTTTTCTTCCTTCCAACTGTGTTGTATTATTAGTCAGAGGTTAAAGGAAGTAGAACATGCTGGTGGCCAGGTCAGCATCAACATAACTGAAGCTGAGTGTTTGGTGTGTCCTGTTTATGTGCTTAGGATGAAACCACTAGGAGATTTAGAGTCAGAAAACAATTTTCCCTGGGCAAGCTCAGAGATTTATGAACGTCTTCCTGCCCTCTACTCTTGATTTCTTCCAAACTTGTTTTCCAGCAGAGCAAAGCCAGAGTATTACCAACAGTTTTCAGTTAGAACGGAGGAAGCGCTATGCAAGCTCCCTTCTCAACAATGGACTTTCACAGAGTCCACCAAGCAAAGTTGCTATGAAAGCAAGATTTAAGGCCCAAACTTGGTGATTGCTTTCAAGACTGTGCAGATGATCACTTCCCTCCACTGTGCTTGTGGCTGGGGAAGCCAGTTACTATTACCCCACTGTAGCACTGTGTTGCAGGTAAAGAAAAAAGTTTCTAAGTATTATAGCAAACTTCCTAGAGAGAAAGCAAATGCTTTAAATTCCACTCAGATCCAGAGACTGCCAGAGTGGATCACAAAGCACAGATTAGTATGGCAGCAGAAAGAGATATATTGTATTTTCTTCTATTTTTGTTTAAGTAAGATTAAACAAATATGACCATCAATCCCTTATAAAAATGTAAAATAAAACCACCTATGCTGGACAGAAAAGCCAGAAGCCTTTTAGTCAGATACAAATAAAAAACCCTTTCTCTTTTACCACAAGTGAATCCTTCAAAGACATTAATTTCTTTTCTACTATATCATTTCCTTACCCACAACTACTGTGGCCACTCATGTTTCATCCAGAACATGCATTATTTTCATACTGAAATTTAGTAATCTCTCATATCTGAAACAAGCCTACCTCATGCATATGTTGTGCAAAGAGAACAAAATATGTACAAAGAACATACGTGAATGGAAAAAAATCTCAAGAAACACACAACAAAAGATACTGAACAGTCCCATGTAACCCCTGGGGACTTAAGATATATTCATCCACTGTCTCTGGAAGTGAAAGAGCAGGCCAGTACCAGATATTTGACACAGGACAGCAGATAAATAAAAAGCCATTTGCATGGAGTACCTTTATCAACACTAGGCCTAGACCAGACACACTAAGGGAATGGAAAAGTTGTATAAAGTTTAGACTATAACTTGGATTAATGAGGTTCAAGGAAACTGAAAACAAAGAATGGCTTTAACACAATTGAGACAATCTTTTTGGTCATCCTTATGACAAAGCAAACAAAGGAATTATCAAAGCAGAATAGCAGACCAGTTAATTTCTACTACAGGCCTCTTGGTATGCTCCCAATTTACATCTTTGATAAGAGCAGTGAAGCTGCCCTTTTTGATCAAAGTACCTGATAATCTCCATATAATAAAATCTAAATCCAGAGACTTTCCCACACAGAAATCAGATGGACCTAGTTTACAAACCGTGCCACAAAATTTCCCCAACACCTCTTGCAACCTTCAGCATTAACTAAACCAGAATGGGAAATAATTACTGCTATCTCTGCAGTGTAGCAGGACTTTCAATGGCTGACTCTTTAACCCTGATCAGCAGAGACCAGAACTCAAAATTTCTGAGATATGACCAGTCATGCAAAGCCCACATGGGATGGGAATGAGGAGAACACTCAAAGATCCACCTGTAGTATATTTCAAACCATACCTTCTTTTTGTTCTTAATCTGCATAAGTTCCTGAGGACTTGGAAGGATACAAGAAAATCGAGTAGGTTTCCTGGGGATACTCTTCTCAGCTAGAATGACAAAGCATCATTACAGTAAACCTATCCCAAGAGTAGCACTCAGGCATGAGAGTATCCCATAATAACTTTCGGTCATGGAGACTTTGCTGTAACATGCTGTCCTGCAAATGGCAGTCACACTTCAATTTAATTACTACATTCCTCCCACCCACATTTTCTTCAGAATAATTGCCTAGTAGGTTCTTGTCCCAGTTTCACACAGCCAAAAGATTTAATTTACTGGCTATTTTGGCTACCTACATTACTTATTCCCTGGAGAGCCCCTAGCTTCCTTCAAAACTCTAAGCACTGCTATGAATTCACAGACTTCCGACCCAAAATGACCCACCAAAGTGACCCAGAAGAAATGCAGCACCTAGTAGGCATAAACAGCACACATACAATAAACATACATTCACCATATAGCTCCTTCCAATTTTGAACACAATAGCTACAATGGTCCATATTACAGCAGGACCTGTCAGCAAATGTCAGGACCATCCTTAGGATATAGACACCCTGGGTATCATGTCAGGGTACTGCTGAGGCTATTACCTGCTTCGCTTCCTCCTTCCAATTCCATGCAGCTCTCCTTCATCTGGTCAGCCATAAGGCATCCACTGGTGGGAGGACATGCCCCTGCTGGCTCTGAGACTGCACTGGAAGATTTTCCCTCACTGAATACTCTCTCAATATCTGTAGGGGTTAAAACAAACAAACAAGCAAGGAAACAAACAAACAAAACCCATAGAAATATCCCAAACCAAACACCCACACAGAAACAAACCCATAAGCCAAGAAATACAGCTATCAACAGCAAAATAATGAACTGATCACTCTAAATTGAACATGTCTTATTCAAAGGAGTTCTTTCTAGTAACCATGACTTTGCAGTATCCTCAGTATTTTGTCTACATGAATTCCATGGCATACCCTCATTCTGTTGTGACTGCCTGTCTTGATATGGTCTTTATATAAAGCTTCATGAGAGCCAAATTTTAATATCTGCAAATTTTACAAAGCAAGGTTATTAACATCTGTGTGTAGTTATAAAACATGCAACAGGAAGACTGAAAACATTTATTTATGGAGTTTACTATGTCAGCAACCAAAATGAGATCTCCAAGTTTAGCACAAGACTAAGCTTAATATTAAAGTATCAAAGGAAGGGGTCTTACTATTGCTTGTTTCTTTGGTGCTGTTGATGGTTTCTGGGCTGGGTTTGACAACTTCCTTCTCTTGTTGATGTATGTTACTCAGCACTTTGGCCTGGCAATGTGCCTCGGTGCTATCTATCACTGTCAGCAATGCTTCCAGAGACAGCAGATGGACAGTATACAGCTGTCCAGAAACTGGAAAGGCATTCTGGTAAATAATACATAAGTATTAGTCAATTTTCATGTCTCTCTCACCATAACAGGGCAAGTAAGTTTCCCTCCACACCTTGGGGAAGGCAAGAAACTAGAACAGAACACCCTAAGCTCTCTAGCTTGTATTTAATAGTTTATTTGCTCTGATATTATAAAAGCATCATGACTCTTCTTTTTCCCTTCCCTTCCATCTGCTTCCAAATGTTAAATGGCCTTCCTCATCTCTACAGCAGTCTCACCCTGGACCCTTTGACCGCTCTCACTGTTAAGTTCTGCCCCCTCCCTGCCCTCGCCACAGTTCAGCACCTTGGAGAGAAGCTTGGTGAGCTCCTCAAAGAGGTTGGCACAGTAGTAGTCGCAGTCATAGTTAATGTACAGCTCGGTCACAAAACTGGGAATCCTCCACAGCTGAACAATGGCCTCCAAAGCCATCTCCTTCATTTCATAGGGCATCTTTGGGTTTTCCACAGTGATTATTTCCATCAGCTTCTTGATATACATCTGGCAGAAACACAGGGCAGCTCAGTTTAAGGAAAGAAAAAAAAGCAGGACAGTGAATAGCTTTGAGGACTGCAGAGGGAGATTTAAGCTTCACCTTCCCCCACATTATTCCATCTTTAATGATGGCTCATTCTGAAGGAGGCTGTAAAAAGGTTTGAAATAGTTCTACCATTCGGTGCACCTGGATCTACAGTGCTTAAAAAACAGTCTGAAGGCAAGCAGCATAGTACCAGTCTCAAAGACATTTGATTTTCCAACAGCAAAAGGTCTACACAGCCTACCCATAACATTGAGTTATTTATAAAACCATAATTTGGTACTTAGATTCTATTTTACTGTCCATATATATGCATTTAACTGAAGGCAAATAAACTATTACAAGGCACCCAGTCATACTCAAAAAACTCACCTCCAGCTGGAATTTCAGATGCTCTCTCATGCTCTCAAAGAGAAGAAAGCACACCCTGAGGGAGGCTGCATATAGATTGAGCCGTTCAACACTCAGTAGCTGAACAAGAAACAAAAAACCCTTAAGAAATACAAAGGCAAGTAACGTGCTCTAAGTAGCAGTACTATGGCACTGCAGGCATCACCTGGAATCAACCAAAGATCCACACACTGCCCCCCACAGCAATATTTTAGAAAACAATCCCTTGTTCAACCTCCTGGTCCCACTTTTTCCTAGTGAGGATGGCTATACTTAATTCTCATCTGTGTGTGGTAACACTTGGTTTAGTAGGGAACACCTACTACAACTTGGTTCTTTTGCCAAGTCCACAGAGACTCTTAGTGGTGAAGGAGCTTGGGAGAGGACCTGCCTCTGAGATGACCCCAGTGCAATTAATAGCTTGGTATCCCCCAAAGGCTCTGCCTACTACTAAGCTGGTAACTTACATCCATAATTACCTGCAAGCCAATTATATCAAAACACACTGTCATCCCACAGTAACAGTTCATTCAAATCATGCTCATCCCTATTGGCCCTGGTCTGCAGAAAATAGCATGACAACCTCTCTGGCTTTGCAACAGCCCCATTTGGTGCAATTCAGAACTCTCGCTGCAGTCCAGGAGAGAGTTTGTTTGCAGACCTGCCAAACTTCATAATACTAAATTTCAATATACTCTTTGATGGAAATTCATATCTGACTCCCCAGTGCCACATTCCATGCAAGCATAAGCCAGACTCACTTGAAATAGGTGCCGGCACAACTCCTCCTTCACGAGTCCCAAGAGAGACTGACAGTTTGCAATGGGTGCTGACTCCAGAGCAACAGTCAGCAGCTGCAGTCCCATGTGGATCATCACCTCAGAGTTGTGGCGGTCATGAGGGTTGGTGAGTGAGATGAGGAAGCGGAACAGTTCTCTAATACATGGCAACCCATACGGGACCAGAGCTGCTCCTAAATAAAAAAGAGAGATTAGCAACCTAAATTCTTCTTTTCTTTTTGCAGGTACCTAGCAAGTGTTAAAATTTTAATTGTTACAGACCCTCTAAGGAATAGGCACTTATCAGCCTCTTAGCAGGAAGTGAAACAAAACAGTGAAAATGAGACAGGACTTTAGTAGCATTGCCCACCTCTCACCTTCTTTTTGGGAAGACTGAGTAAAACGTACTCCCCGGGGATTTACATAGTCCATGTCATGAACTGAGGCAGAGTCAGAATGTTCTGCTACAGATGTGCACTCCTCTAGGACCTCAGGGATAGACTCGACAGAAGCTGATTGGATCTTCTCCTCCCTCAGACTGTCGTTCTTCATTGAAATGTCATTCGAGAATGAAAGAAGCAAAAGGAGAGTTAACAAGCACTAGACAAGTGAAAAAAAGTCTTACTTGTTCACAGTTAATCTGTAGCTATTACAACAACACAGGTCACTAATGGAAGAGTATCAGAAAAACAAAATTTTAAAGAAAAGAGAGCCTCTACACAAGCTGCAACCCTCTCTTACCCTTCCACTTACATCAAGTTCTTATCTGCTTTATATAACTGTAGTCTACATAACTTAATCTCCTTGTGAGACTAAGGACTTTACCTCATAAATACTCCTATAACCTATCAGTTCTTACTGCCTCTGAGGTCAAAATTTTGCTCATTTTTTTTTGTTTTAAATGCTACACAATTTCAGCACACTACTTCTGTTTAAGTCTTCCTAGCATTTTTACCATTCTAAATATCTGCAGCTCTGAAAGGTCCCCTGCAGCTCTATAATCCTGTCAATAGCATTACTGTTAGAGTTGGAACTTTCCTCTGCAAATTATATTCATGTACCTGGAGTTCAGTCTGATTTTGATTTTCAGCCACTTTGGCCTCATTTGAAGGTGTTCTTGCATTAAGTCCCAAAGAAGCGACTTGGTCCAAATCTGTCAGGTCTTCCTTGGATGTTGTCTGTGAGGACAACTCCAACCCACTGTCTGTAACAGGGCTGACCGCTGATGAAACATTTTCTGAGCTTCCAGAGGAGCTGGGAGAAGGTGCATCTATGAAAGTAACTCCACTTGCTGATGAGAAACAGAAGCAAAATTATTAGTATTGCTCTGTCCCTCAACCACAAATTCATACATTAAACACAGCAAATTCTTTCACACTACAATTATCTCAGCAGCACACTAAGTTAGAGAACACAGATGAACAAAGATCTCTCTTGCTAGGTATTAATGAATTAAATAGATGAATGTCGGAGATACTAGTAGTTCTCTAAATTTAGCATAAGAGTTGGAATCTGACTCAGCAAATTAGGTAACCTGTATAGTTAGATAAAGGGTGCAGAGAATTTACATAAGAAGGAATCTGAAAAGACTCTAAAAGGCGTACTTTACTCTTTAATATAATGGCACAACCACTTGAAATCCTCTCATCAAGAATTAATCATTCCTTCAAAGTGAGAATTTTGACTTGATTGTAAAGCAGGGCCTATTTCTTTAAGTCTTCCTAAACAAATGAAAATGCATTACAATTCAAATGGATCTGAAATACAAGCAGTGAAGAATTTCTACTACTTCTAAATATGAGACAGTGCTCCAAGAATCTAAGTGTTCCTTACAAAATCACAAGATCAGTTAGGCTGGAAAAGACCTCTGAGATCATCGAGTCCAGCCTATGACTGAACACCACCATGTCAGCCAGACCATGGCACTGAATGCCACATCCAGTCTTTCTTTAAACACCTCTAGGGACTATGACTCCATCACCTCCCTGGGCAATCCGTTTCAATGTTTAATCATCCTTTCTGTGAAGAAATTATTCCTAATGTCCTAGCTAAGCTTCCCCTAGAACAGCTTAAGACTACGTCCCCTTGTCCTGTCACTAGTTGCCCTTGGCTCTCCTCTTGTCAGTGTTACTGTTCTCAGTCTCTTGTATCTATCTGCTGTATCCTCCAGCTCCTCTGCTGTCCATAACTTCAGCTAGTTCTCCAGGTGTGCATTCTCTTTTGTCCAAACTACCCCTATGAGGCACACTGAAGGCACAAGAATGCTGTCATGTTATCTGCAGGACCCTGACTTTCTCATCAATATGTATTCCATTTCCTGAAAACTCTTTCTCCTGGACCTGAGAAGTTATGTTTTATTGCTACAGTCACTGAGAACTAATACGATAAGAATTATTGAAAAATAATATATTAGAAGAAAAGAAATCAAGACATATTCAAAAAAGGTCTAGCATGGATGCTGTCTGGTCTCTTGAAAAAGATTTCAACTTACCTGTGGTATTAGTAGCATTGCCTGCTGACTGTTCTGTCCCAGGAGAGACCTTAGTTACGTGTCGAGGAGGCCTAGGTGATCTCTTCTGCTTTTTCCATTTCGATGATTCACTCATTCCTCCAGCTCTCATTTTCAACTGAAAATAATAATTATTAGTATCAGTATTGCAAAACCACACAGCATAATGGATTACACAAGCCAACTCACAAAGGCTACCTCAAAAACTTTAAAGTCAGGCAATAGCACTCAAATATATCACACAAATTAATCAGCACCTCAAAATCATGCAAATTACCCCTTGACTCCACACATATTAGCCAACACTCCACAGCTAAATCAAGGGACAATTAACTGCAGTTACTCTGCTGTAATATATACTTAACAGTTCAATTATCACAGTGCTCCCTATTCCCTATCAATACCTCCCAATTTTAAATGAGGATAAAGAATTCTCTTAGCCCTACACATCTCAAATCTCTCTGCTTTGACCAAAGCTCCTCCAGACTTCCAAAGGGCGTCAATTAAAGTATCTAAGTAAGCATTAGTTAGGTTTGACATGAAACTAAAATTTCATCATCTATATATCAAGCTGACAATGAAGTGTGAACATGCTGCAGCTCTGTGACTGATCTCTTACCTCAATTCACTCCTCATCTTTGTAGCAATGCCATGCTCACTTTCCTCCATGCTCACTATTAACAAGTGTTTCTAACACTTCATTTGCTACTGGTGCATGTTACACTGCAAATACCATCCTAGTGATTTAGAAACAAACCTCTTTCTCCTTTCACCTTCCTTCTGTCACATTACCTCTCCTCAGATCTAAATCTAACCTTGACTCTTGATATCCTTGTTGACCAAGATTCTACTTCTAGTTTGTACACAGAACTTTGATTGGGAAAACAGGAACAAAACCAGGAAAAGGGCAGACTGTGTGGCACTTGCTGCACAGCACTGCTATTTCAGGCATGAAATGCTCCAGAAGTTCTTAAAAACATTATGATATTTAGTCAGATAGCTAATGGCCCTGGCCAGCATGAAAACCAGTTCCTTACAATGTGAGTTCCTCCAAGTGCAGGATTGCATCTACTCTTGTGTTTGGTAGCTGCAGTCAGCTTTTCTGATGCTGCCAATTCCTCAGTTTGGATGCAAATTTAAGCACTGAACAGGTACCGTACATGGCATGGAAAGCATTCAACAAGCTTCGCTACCGTGTCATATTCAGTATTCTGCTTTGTAAATTTATTACAGTTAGGTTTTATTTTGGGCTATAATATTCCTTATTTCTTATAACTGTAGTAGCAGATATAACTTATGTAGAAGACAGCTATATTCTTTAGTCTCTTCCTTCTTCTGCAACTTACCTCCTTCCAGCTACTACTACTCTTAAATGCCAATAAACCTTCTAGGTTCCACCACTGTTTTTCCTTCTCTTTCCATTTTCCAGGTAGAATTCTAACTCCCTGTATATGGGCTCAGCCTGTACTTCTTCCCATTTAAACAAAGCCTGTGAAAATGTTATATCCCAGTGCAGTAAACCATTTGTGTAACTTTTCTTCACACCACAAGTTGTATTTGTTTGATGACTAATCCCCAGGTTTTAGCTGTGCTACAGTTTCCATGAGTGTGCTAATTAATAGATTCAGAATTACTTTGCTCCTTGTTATTTCTTTCAAATATTGCAGTAAGAATCCTAAATCACAGCTTCTGGCAAATACTTACATGACAAGTACACAGCTAAAAATAAAATTTAGCAGATTTCAAAATGTTTTACAATGCTTATGGATCATAATCATTTCATGTCAAAATTATCAGCTCTTTTACCTTTCTTATTTACTGCTTCATAGGGCTATATAAAATATGTATTATCTTTGATTCTTGATCTTGAATCCTGAGTTTCTAAAATCTGAGCCTTAAATACCACCAATGGCTACATTTACTAATCTTTATTCATATTTATAAATTTAATAATTAAAGGCTTCAGCTACAAATTAGATCAGATAGTTTTACCTACTAGTTATTACAGAAATATCTGGGTTGGGGTTTTTTTCTCCTTTTTCAGTAAATTATACAATAAAATCTGAAGACTTATGGTTCATCGTACCAAACAACTTTCATTAGGAAGGAAACCTGGAAGCATTATGTGCTACACCAAAAAAAGGTCTGTTTCACAATTTCAAAACCAACTTTGCTTCTAGCTAATAAATCACGTTGTTGTTACATGCTAGGCTAAAAGTTACTTGCAGCAGGACGCAAAATTGAATCAGCAAAATGGAGCTGAGATAATGATACAGGTTAACCATATACGGCTCCTTCTGCCCTCAGTCATGCTCTTGAGAAATGCCTAATGTTTAAAACATTCTATCAAACAATGCAACTGTGACAATTTAATTACTAGGTCTAATCTCCCCTTTCATACTACACCAAATACCACCTCAATTCATCACTAGCCCGTTCAAAAAAGCACTTTTTTTCAGATATAAAATCTACCCTTTGCAATTGTCCTGTCTTAACTTCCAAGATTCCATCTCAAGGGTCTTAAGATACAGGCCCATATGTAATCATTTTGACAAACCTGTGCCATCTTTCAGAGACTGAGTCACAACAGCTTCATATAGATGGGAAACAGTGCAGTCAGGCAAGCAAGAAGACTTACCTGATTTTTAAAGATTCCAAAACACTTAATCAGACTATAAATAATTTAGACCAAAATTGAAGTTTATTTGAGCTTTTTAAGTGTTTGGTTTTTTTTTTGGTGGCATTTTTGGGATTTTGGTTGGGGTGGTTTTCTGTGGATTTCATTTTTTGTGGTTTTTGTTTTGCTTTGGTTTTTTAGGGTTTTTTGGTGGGTGGGGGAGGGTTTGGGTTTGTTTGTTTTCAATTTTTAGGGGGGGTGGGGTTTTTTTTGGGGGGGGTGTTTTTGTTGTTTGGTTGTTTTTTTTCAGGGAGTAGAGGGGGTGGGGTTTTTTTTGGGGGGGGGTGTTTTTGTTGTTTGGTTGTTTTTTTTCAGGGAGTAGAGGGGTAGGTGGGGTGATATAGGATGAGATTACCCAGTAGGTACTTTCCATCTCATACCATCCAATCTCCACATTCTACACAAACAGGCATCCTTTTATTAGAATTACCTAGTAGGACTACATAGAATTATTTCCCATATAATTTTGCCCTCCCGCCTTTTTCTTTTGCAATCTCCTTTTGCTTCAAGGTAGCAAACTATTGCACAGCTTTAAAAATTTGCAAAAGCAAACAGAAATGCTTAATAAAAACATTTCATCAGTGTGAAGAGGCTATAAGTTGTTTTAACAAACAAATAGTGAGTTTGGAAATTCTAAAACAATACATGTATCAAAGGACAGCAAAGTAACATCACTCCTTATGGATTTTCTTTGAATTAAAAGGTAACAATCTCACGATTCCTTGCTTTAATATTAGTATATAAAATGTAAAAAACACTAGTACAATTTGCCTTTGACTAAAGGAACTATTTCTAAATCTTGTTTTTACCTTCAATTCCAAGGCATTTCCCAGTTTCTCTAGAAAGCTGCATTGTATGTTAACACACTGATATTTTAAACCTAATGTTGCCTTTTTGACTAAATGCAGCAGCTAAATGGCATTTAACCGATCATTAACATATCCTGAATCTCACATATTATCTAAAACTCTCCTTTCCTCTTCCATGCTCAGTGATATTACAGTTACATTAGTTTTCTACTTATCAACATCCTTGAGGCTACTTTAAGCTTGTTGTTTTGATGGTAAAAACCATTTGATGTTAGTATCAAAATATTCTTTAGAAATGAGAGAGGGAGCTCAGAGGTACCGTTCATTCAGCTTGGAATTCTGTACAGATTCAACTACGTTTATCTGAGTTACCTTTGCATAAAGAAACGTCCACAAAATTATAGAAGAAAAGAATTACAAGACTCCAAATGCTTCCTTTGATAGATGAGGTTTTACAAATAAAACCCTAGCTAAGGTCTAGGAAGGTGAAGAAAAATATAATACTACAAGATTCTTTTTAAATGGTCCATGAGATCTCATTTTTCTACAAGTCACCTTACCTGTACTCGTTTGTTTTTCCATAAGATACTGTAAGCCTCAAGAAAAAAGGGCAGGGGCCAATGATTAGTAATTAAAGTGATTATACTAAAACACGAGCTCATTCTAGATGCAGCATGGAACTGGTCAGCACACCAAGTAGCGTTCAAGACACAAAAGCATGCAGAGAGAACGCAGTCCACGATCCGAGTCCTGGAGACACCGAGGCAATCCAGTCATCTCATTTACGTACCTGCCCGTACCGCAACGACTTATGAAGGTTATTTGGTGAAACGCATCTTAGGCAACTATGAACAAAACCCACTCCAAAAATCTGTGAAAATCAGATTTATGCTCCTCCTCACTCCCACAGCAGAACCCAATGTTTACCTAGAACACTTTCTACTGCAATGGGAAACATTTCTTAATCTTTTTTTCTGCATAACTGCATAAATCTGCAAGTCTCGAGCCACTGCCTTTCAAACTATTCTCTTTGTATAACTACTTTGTCTCAGACACAGGACAAAAGTTCTGCTCATCTCTGTTTGGACTAAGTAACATTAATGCCAGACAAAAAATAAAGCTACATTAAGTTTATGAATCAACATAGAAAACTGAGAACAGTCCTGTCTAAGTTAGTTTTTCAGGGTTACCATGACTGATCCAAACCAAATAATCTGCATGCCTACAGTATTTCTTTAGAAATTTAGAATTCTAGGGGAATTAGCTGGGACTAAGACGTTTTGTAAATCAGTTTGGCTCCACAGATCCCCCATTAGGATATACTGTGCTGGGACACATACTTTATTTCAGTAGAAACATGAACAAAGATGTTGAAAATATACAGCAATCTCCTTCAAGAAAAATTCTGAAAGCACTGAACTCTGTGGCCCTTTACCAAGTAACAAAGCTCAAAACTTCACCTTAACTAAAAAAATTTTAATGCTGAGTCAAAAAAACCTTCAGATACATGGAGGAGCTATGTCTATAATTAAGATCAACAAGCAAGACACACAACACTTCAGAGACAAATCTACACTTTTTATGTTCCCTTTTTTCAGGTTTTCACTGTCAAATCTTATCCATGCCCTCCCACTCCCTTCCTCCAGAGGATTCTGTGATGGTGTTTTAGGTGGCACTCTTAGGTGGCACCAACACACTGAATGCTGCTGTAAAACAAGGGTCTCTCCCTCCCAAGCCTGCCCCAGCTGCAGCCACAACACTGCAAAGCAACCACGGCATGCACTGTCTCCAAAAGCCATGCTGTGTCAAATGAGTGGAGGGAGATTTGCTGCACACAACGTAACTATCTCTCAGGTGGTGTTTACAAGAGAAGGAAGAGGGTAGTAAGGTAACAAGGGAGAAGGGAGAGAGAGACCTTCAGGTTCTTAAAGATCAATACCCTCTCTAATTGGTTCAGCGCTTTGGGCTGTTCCCCACTACTTAGCTCCAGTTTGTTGAGGAGACCTGAAGAAATCTGTGAAAGATAGGCAAATGCATGGTTTAAACAAAGCAAAATAAACCCAAAGAGAAGAATAACCTGGCAGAGTGCAAGGCTGCAGGGCACACTCCTGACATGCACAGCGAAGAGACAGTACAGGGGAACTGCACAGATTGGACACAAGACAGAGCATCACTTAACCGAGCTGGGAGCAGCCATCACTTGGTAAGGGCAGCCCTCCTAAATTCAGTCACCTTCACTTTACACCTTCTGTACACAAACCATGACAAAGCCTGATACCTGCCATACATTAGCCTGATCTCTTTTAGCTTTCTGTACACCAACCTACCATCATCACAAATCCTGTGACTTCTCCCACAGCAAGGGAAACAAGCAGTCATTAGTTCACTACACAAGAAGTAAAGTCCTAAGCTTTACTGGGTTTCAAATTCCTACAACCAAGCATTCAGTCTCTCAAAACACTGCTATACTGGCTCTGAAAGGTATGCTTACCCTATGCTGTCCCTTTTCTCAACTCATTGAAATAAAAGCAGGGGAAGTTATAAACTGTATATTATATTCAGTGTTAAGATGAAAGGTGGTTATTTCTTCTCTAGCACTTTTCCCCATCCTGTTGGTTGGTCTCAACAGCAGAATCTATTACCTTTATTGATATTCTTTTTATGAAATACAAAGAATACAGAAGTATATATGGAGTTCCTCAATAGGACCTCTCTTCAATAAGAAAGTACTACATTAATAATCATATAAGGTCACATCATGGTATTTGAAATACTGAATCCAGCTGCTAAAAATCTCATTGATCAAGATGGTGGCGTTAAACAAATCCAGAACGCCCAGCCTCAGAGAGCTGTACTTTTAAGGAAAGTGGGATAAAGAAAAATCTATTTTGATTTGTGAACTAAGGTGTTCACCACAGAATGCTGCCCCTTCTAGAATTCACCAAAGCTTTTTCTACAAAAGCCAATTTCATGCTTTCATGCTGTTTCACCAGCCTCAAAAAGTTTCCCATTTACACAGGAGGAACTGGACAAAAATACATCTCAAGAGCTCAGACCTGTAGTGAATGAAGAATGATGATGAAGAAGCTGGAGAGAGAGCAGAAGGCAGCAAATAACCAGACAAAGATACCATCAGAACCCAGAACTTGCTGGGGTTTTCTAGCCCACAGCAGCTGATGGCTGTTCCCAGAATCCAGACTGTCTCACTTAGGCAGCAGTATCATTAAAAAGACTTGCCACTGGATATGTGGACTTAATCCCATGAATTAATGAATCTATGTCCATTTATGCGGTTAAACATGCTCTTTCAGTGAACTGGGACTTGTAGAAATAAAGAAATACAAGTGTGAAAACAAACAAAATAGAGATGAGCACAAGCCAAAGACAGGAGCAGAACAGTCAACACAGTGCTGAGTCTTACCTTCTTCATGTTCGTTCCCATGTAGCTTTTAGGCTCTTCTTTAAACTGAGGCAACCTGAAATACAAAGAGCAAGCCAAAAAACATAAGCTTACATAGATTAACAAGAAGGGGAAAGAAACAGGCTGGTCTTTCCAGTCATGCTGCAGATACCAGAAAACCCAAGTTAGTTTTTACTACTAATGGCTATTTTTCTATATTGATTTTCCTGCCATGTACAGATAATTTATTTTCCTTCAGTGCACCTTTTCAGCATTTATTATTTACTTTTGTTCAAAACAGGTTTTTCTGATGCTGCTAAAAGCAGCTGCTGAGTCAGTGTCATCCACAGCAGGACTCTTGTAGTGTACATTTTATTACTAGTCATGGCAATTCTTCTCTTTGAATACGTAGAAATCCCAGCAGTTATCCTGTGTTCTGTATCATATAAGCACAATTGTGGAGGGCAGCAGATGCACAAAAAGTTGAATCTTTGGAGATAAGCAGTTCTCATCTCAGAATGAGGTAGACTGCTCTCACCTGTGCTACCAAATGACTTCATGTACAGCTCTACAAATCCACACACCCTGCTCTCTCTTCTGTTACTTTACTACAATTCTGTCTTTACTTGATGAGGATATAAAAGCCTTGGAGCATAGCTTTGACTATTTCTTTTTCTGGAAAGCAAGATTGATCAGATCAGCCAAACCACCCCTGCAGTTGCTGCCTTTGCCTTGCACCTCTATCCCAATGTCCACAGGCACAGATGGTGACAGTGTCTCCAAGCCTTATCAAGGACAGAGGAGAGGATTACACAGTAAGTAATGAGAAAGCAAGTAAAATTCAAATATGCACTTGGAGAAAAAGTAATGTGGTAGCTCCTCTTTAAGGAGATTGATTCTGACTTTGCCTAACATTCATCCAGTGCACAATGCAGGGCACGCAGAGGAGAAAAAAAACTGAGAACCCACTGGAACCGTGTGACAGTGGGGAAAAAAAATACGATGCAACTGTGTTTCATAAGCTGTCAGTTTCACTAAAATCCTTTCCTACTTAAAGTATATCTGTACCTGTAAAAATTTCCTCTTTAGAATACCCAGAGAAAGTCTATGATTACTTCACTATTTGGAGAAACAATTTTGAAGTTAATTAACTTACCTGAGTTTTAAATAAGTCATCTTAATTACCTGAAGGGTGCTGAAAGGGGCAGAACATTTGTCCAAGACATATGACTTCAAGAGTTTTAAATGTTCTTTGATGTGTGAGGTCAAAACTCTTAGCTTGAAATCAATGTGTGGCTATTCAACACCATTTCTATTCTCTCTGCTAAAGAGAGCTATATTCTTTAGAGCACCTTTTTTTCAGTGAAGTTTGCATTCTCTGTCCTGAAACTGGTTCTCTATCCTAAAGCTCTTCATTACTTGGCTGTCCATCTCTCCTCAAAGGACACCTTAAACCAGGCAGCCTTCCTTACCTCTGTCTCCCTGCAGTCTGACAGGGTCAGCCCTAGAGAAAAGTGCCAAATCCTTCATCCCCTTCCACCTCTAAATAATGACCATTTTGGATGATTTTTCTGAGGGCCCTTAAGTGGAAGTGTGGAATCTTTCTGTCCTTAGAGGGCCATCTCGGCAATGCTGAGGCAAACACAAGCAGGTTTACCTTGTGAAGAGCAGCTGCACCATGTCGACCAGAGTGTGCTCTGCAGATTTTCTCAATAACTCTGCGAAGACAAAAACAAATAACACAGGTGTCATTACTCAGTGTGATATTATCAAGAGGCTTCTTCAAGCAGACTCCCCTCCGAGTCTTGTTTACAGAGATTACGGCAAATTTATTAAAACCAGCTCCAACCCTGCGTTACTGCAAACGGTCACGGCATCACACGGTGGCGCTACACAGCTGGGGAAAAGAGCAGTCCAAACTTGTACAGTGAACGCTCAACAAATTTTCCATGAAGTTGTAGAAAGACACAATAATATAAAGCTCAGCAGCTTTCCATGGATGCATGCTCTATAACAGAACTAGCTAATACTGAAGAAATCTGATCAATTTCTTAACGGCAGAAGTATGAACAAACCTACCACTGAGCCTCATTTCGAAGCATATGCGGAAACAGGACTGCATGATTTCACACACCGATTCGTTGGTGAGGTGGGCTCCCACTGGGGTGAGCAGCAACGTCCTCAACACCTGTGAAGAACAGCACCTGTATGTACCACACTGCCATGATGCTTGTGTGCATTCCCAAGGGGAGGTTGGTTTCCTCAAGAAAGACTACCATGAGCAGAAAAGCTAAGGAGGTTTCTTCTGGAGTCATTTCAAATTGAATGCTCTGCTCAAGAAGCCAATTAGGAGATAAGAATGATCTCCTGACCCACTTCTAAAGGAGGCCAGATACATTGCATACTACCCAATATTTAAATTCAGGAACTAGATATCTGCTCAGAAGTACACAGACCCAAGAGGTATACAGTCTATACTTTTGTCTCTACAAAGAAGAGATAAAATTTATTTTTTTCCCAAAAATAAGTTTGAGAGCTCTGTATTCTTAATTAACCCCCCAACACAGACCATGCACAAGGCAGGATTATCAACACTACCACCTTATCAAGTTCATAATTTTAAAATAATTTAATTTAAGCTTTTAACTATTTTCATTTGGAAAAGCTTTTACCACAGGTATATGAGCCATCTGTTTAAAAATAAAGTCTGTCACTAAGCTTCTACAGAGTCAAAACATTTCTCCCTCCTCTTCATCTCTATGTAACAGGATATGTTCCACAACAGGCTGCAACCATTATGGTAATTACCATTTCTCTCCTCTTACCTGTAGGATTTTCATCAAGACAACCTCATCGCTTGCATGATCTGTGCCCACAAATCGAGCATGAGTGACAGCATCTGCCATGTTCTCCATCCCTTCTGCTGTGCCCTCATGGCTGGGATCTGAGTAACAGAATAAAAATATGTGTCAGTGAACAGCCATCTACAGTCTACCACCTCTATGGGGAGACATCTACAGGGAGATACTGTGTGACCTGCAGCTTCCTCAGTTTATGTGACTTGCAGCGAGTTGACCCAACAAGAACATAACTTACCTCCCACTAACAGAAAGGCTTTATAACTGAGAGCTTTCAGAACGACATATCAACATTCTACTTACATTTGCAAAAAGATATAACTTAGCAAAGAAAATAATTACAATTCCATTGTTACCAGTTCTCTGTGTTTTAGAAATTAACTTCTAAGACTGTGTCCCATTCCCTACAATACAGCACAATCAGCTATTAAATGCATTCAGTGCCTCCTTGGGAATAATGAAAAAACAGCTCTTAAACATAGGGAACCTAAAATTTACTCTCATGAGAAGAAAATGCCAAACAGGTTCCACTAAATTGAGAAGGGAAAATTGTCTCTTGTTCTACACCCCTCTCAAGGAATGAGAGCTGGGAAGGAACAGACCAGTAGTTTTCCCCAGAGAAAACAGCAGACAGACACAATCACAGTTTAGATATCAGAGTTGCAGGCCTCCCACTCCAATCATTCATCAAGGCTCCTTCTCTCCATTTCAGTCTTTTGCAGCTACAAACAATGGTGCAGTTGAGAGAATGTTTAGGATGAGATTGTTGCTAGTAATTGTATCTTGTGCTACATTACAGTGGCTTCAGAAAAGCTGCCTCTGGCTTTGATTTCATTCTCACTTAGACAATATGGCACTGGGCAAGAATCTTGATACCCTTCTACCTAAACAGTCATTAGAAAAGAAAGGAGACAACCTAAACATTGCTTAATACCTCATTAATTGGCAATGGGGCCTCTTGAACTCCAGCAAGAATGATGCTGACAGAGGAACCAAGGAAGACCTGCATTACAGAGAAGCTTCACAGATTCCCTCTTTGACACCAGTAATATTCACATCTAGGAAGGGCTATAAGCCCTTGGTATTAAAGAAAGCTGCCCTTATTGTGGTCCAGAGACAGCAGCCTCTTACCACACTCCTATCCTGAGAGGCTGCAGGATAAGAAATTCTCAAAGTTGCATAAAACTGAAATGGCATCAGTGTACTTTAGACTCACATAAATCTGCACAGGAACAGCACTTTGCCATTGCCATCTCGTACACGTCCCTATTAAGAACAGCACTTAATTACTTTTGACATTGTTCACACACACACTGAGAAATCTTGCATAGTTTAGACAGAGTTCCTCTCCTGGTTTGCCAGGAAAACCTCACTGAGCCATCAAGAAGGCTGTTCTAAAACCAATTGGTCACTTTTCACCTAGTTTAGCAGCAGCACGAAACAGGATAAAAATTGTTATGGGGAAGCACTAGCTAAGAGGCCTGGCTTCAGAAGCAGTTATCTACATACCTTCAATGATGGCTTATAATCCAGTGAGAAGGTACTACTCTTCTACCAGAGAATAAAACAAGTCTAAGGCTGGTGTCTCATGCACTCTTATTCATGGAGGCAATAGCTTAAATCACCAGTGGGGATGTAGGCTCATTCTGAATTGTCTTAGCTAAACTAGGCAAAGACCAGTGGTGTTACAATGCCAGCACCTACATTAGCATTACTGTTAACCAAGCTCAAAAACCACAGTGGAAAGCAGCCCAGTGGGAATTAAGAGACGAAAAAGCAATTTGTTGCAGTAAAGGCTCCCACAAGTAGGACACACAGATTCACCTCCCTGTCACCTTTAACAGTAGACATGAGTTACTCTAGTCTTAGGGATATATTTAATTGTAGTTACGGATAAAGAGTCTGTGTGAAAAGGAAATGCAAGCAAGTTGTGCACAGACTTCAACAGATCTATGAGTACTGCTTTGCTGTTCTAGCCCCTACCTTCAACACCTCTCTCCCAACACACATCACGCCTGACTACTTCAGTTCTGGCTCCCTGGAACAGCACTACAAATTCAGGTCAATTTATAAAACCTCTTGAGCTCAATTAAAAGCACAGATACTTCTACTTTGCAGAAACACGATACAGAAAAAAAAATCTTTGTTCCCTTGTGAGAAAACAGTACAAAAAGATGTATCGATGCCTGCTCAGAATCACTAACAAGAAGTTTGAGTGAGCACAATAACAGTTTAAAAATTCCATCTACAATGCAAAGATCTAGATACCCCATCTAGATACACACCTTTCAAACTGGGTACTATCTTACACAGGTGGGCAAAGAACAAACAGAAATCAGAAAATCCAGGCTCTGAACCAGAGGAAATTCAGGAAAGCCAGAAGCCTGCTCAGTAACACCTTTAATGGAACTAAAATAAATCACCAAGGAGACAGAAAAGGTAGAGGGCAGAACAAGCTTTAAACTCCTTTAAAAGCAAGTCCTCTCACTGGAAGCTGAACAACAGTTACTGTTACAGATACACATCAGGGAAAGCTAACTTTAGAAATGAAGCCAGAAGCTGCTGTGGAAAATAAAAAGAGAACATACTTTTTCTGAGGGAAATAAAGAAAAACCCAATTCTGAAATTCAGCCACTAGTCTCCCTATAGCTAAGGTTTGAGTTCATCCAGTAGGCTGACAACTCACTAGCTACTGCAAAACTGCTGAGCAAGGAAATAACTAATCTGAGGGATAAAAATCAATAGGAGTTTAGTATTTCCACACAGTTTTAAAAGTTACTGTGTAATTTATCAACTGAAACTCTAGCAGAATAAGTACTTAGAGGAGAGGATAATCATTGTAAGACTAAAACACATACATGGTGGATATCAAGTAATTTTCTCTAACTGAGCTGTGATTGCACACTATACCATTAGTGAATCTGCAATTCAAACTGCTAGAGATCAGAAGTTTTAAACTCAAGAATTGTTATTTTCTAACTGGTTTTAAAACATACTCCTCAGCACTACTGGCCTAAAAAGGAGACAGATAACCACCTTCTAACATGTGACAGAATAAAAAAACAATGAGACTGCACAAGGATTAGCAATGAAATACTCTGGAAATGGGAAAAGAAAGCCATTTTAAACAAAGATATTTATCAGAGGAGTTTGGCCCTTTCACTGCACCCTGGTTTTCAACCCACTGTGTACAGCAAAAACCAACCACTCACAGAAGAGACAAAGCTAATGCCACTTTTTTAAAAAGTGCTGGCTTCACCTGTCATCACTCAGCCCCAAAACATGTTCTAAATGTCTGCCACACTGCAATTTCCCTACCGTGGTTATGCCAGCATCCTTCTCTCTTGCTCTGTATAGTTTGAAACAGATTTGTACATTAAGAACAGTTTTAAGCGTTACCTATGTTTAGGCAAACAGTCTTTAGACTACCTTTAGTTTCATATTACAAAAATAAATTATAATACCAAAAAGCTTTCATTTAACAACACAACCTAGCCAGATGTTCAGCCAGCACCACTAATCCCAGCCTAACTGGTATCTGGAGCAGCACAAAGAACAAGGCTGCTCTGAATGTCATCTGAAGCAATAACGAAGGTCTTAGATTACAGGTTCTGCCCCAGAAAAAAAGCCAGGCAGAGAGTCTTCCACCGTCTACTACAAAGACACACAATCACCAACAGTTACAGGGATGCACTCCTGTTGGAGTGACCCAATTAATATTCTAAACAAGTATCCAGAGAAAGGCTACAAACTCTTAACCCCATTTTTTCCTGTTTCTGCCTCAAATCAGTTGTTTATAGTCAGTTGTCTGCGCAGACATCTGCCTGGACATGTGATACAGATCATAAAAGCCCAGAAGAAGAGTCCACCCCTCACTGTAATGCTGAAAGTCATATATTTTGAATTATGCTTAATCCTCCAGGGGGACATGTTTTACAGACTTATTTTTTAAGGTTTTTTTTTGTTGTCCTAGGAACTTATGTGACTATTGCATCATTCTAGTTATATGTTTGCAAGTTAATTATATCAAAAACTACCCACTAACTTTAGTCTTCACTACACTATATTTTCATCCAGCACTTATTTTTTTTTCCCTGCAAGTCTCTATCTTTGCTCATTTTAGCTTTGTGTCTTTCCTGCAAAAGAGATTTGCACTGATGTGAAGTCCTTTCTTTCTCTAACTGCCTTCATGCTATCTCCAAAGAACTAAATAATTAAAACAACAGTACCAAAAATTCAGAGTGTTCCCTTACAATGCGAAGGAGAAAAAGAACTGAGAAATCTGAATTCAGGGGGAAGGAAGACTGATAAAACTAAAGTGAGACTATGTATAAAAAACCACAGATAACAGGTTTTGTAATTCACACAGGTATGATCACAAAGTACTAACAGAACTTACAGAGAAAAATCGAGTATCACTAACAACAGGATGACACATTGATGGCACACAGAAAGCCAGCTAATGAGTTACAAGCCAGCTGAGCCACGGGAACTGACCACATGCACATTATTAGTCTTTCACAGATACAAAGGAGAATGTGCAAATTTGAAAGTTTGGGCAGCAGCAGTACAGTCTCTGCCATGACAATTGTGGAAAGTGAAAAGTACTGGCACACCACTTGACAAGGTCTGGGACCGTGCAAAAACCATCCTCACTCTAGAGCAGAAATATTAGTGCACAAAACTAAATAAATCCCGCTGTGTTTCTACATGTTACAACATCACAATCCAAGCTGGTATTCTTCCCTCCCTGGCCCTTTTGCTTGGAGGGCATTAAAAAGCAGCTGGTACCAACACAGTCCTGCAGCAGGCCCTAAGCACACACAGCAGTCAGGGCAGACCAGAGGCTCTGGCTCTGTTTCCAGACACTGCTGTAGCACCATGGAAGATCAGCCAGTAAGATATTAAGAAACTGCAGATGCTGATTTCCCCAGTGTTAATGACAATTTTCTTATTTCCCCAATCTCCACATTAAGACTGCAAGCATGTATCCTAGCCAAAGACACAGCTCACAGAGATGCATTTGGCTGGCATTTTGGCAAATCCCACAGTCACATAACATACCTATTAGTGCATATGAGAGGAACTTGTTCACAGAGGTGAGTGCCAATCCAGTTATGGGGCCTGTAGTGTCTTCAGAACGGATTACTTCCAAAAAAGGCCGAAGAAAGACATTAGGTTCAATTTCAGATAGCTCTGTAAATTAAAAAAAATTTTAAGAAGACAATTAGACTTGATTCATTTTCTCTTTAAGAACATACAGCAAGTCTCATCTCAGAGGCAAAAAAGCCTGCTCTAGGTTAGTTTCAGAAGGCTGGTGTGAAGGTCAGGGTTTCTTTTACATATACACACACACAAACACACACATAGGTATATGTGCAATGCAATGCTTTGTAAAGTTCACTTTCTTGCAATCTTCGAAACAGCTTTCTGAAGCCTTCTCAAATCTGATTGTAGGAACACTGTGAACGCCACAGAGGCCCCTGCTGCTGGAATTTGTGTTTTAACTCACTGGCAAATTTAGTTGCATTTTCCTATTACTCTTGGGATTGTGTGAACCCATGAACTACAGAGACTCTGTCCCACCTTCTGCCACCCCTGTAACATCCTACTACAGATAAAACCCTGCACTAATCACATGCAGAGTACAAATGTACAACTAGGCTCATTGGACCTCCTGCAGCTCTTTGCCTGAATACAAATTGCATTTCTGCAACACTAAATATTTGCTTGGTAAAGACAGGAAAACCCCATAAGATAACCCAAATTAAAAACTCTTCTCTCATGCTCTCAAAATAATGTATAAGCCTCTCAACCAAACAATTAAAAAGGGCACTCTTCTCTACTTGCTGTTTGGCCAGCAAGGATCCCCTCTAAAGCTGCAGTACGAGAAGGCACTGAGCTATTGAGCTGGAGAAAAAACAACTAACAAGCTTCCTGAACCTTCCAAGATGATCAAGGGACGCTTTGGGAATGGAAAAGAGATACAGAAGAGAATAACCAGAACTAGGGAAATTGACCAAGAAAAACAAACAAAAACCCCAAACCAAAACAAAAACCAAACCAAACCAAATAAAACAGGAGGAATCAAGATAAGAGAAGCCCTGAGGGGGATTTAGGAGAAAAAACATTAAAAAGCAAGTGAAGGCAACCACAGCACAGCTAGTACACAGGCACAGAAGAATGCATTAAAAGTAACTTGAATAATATTGAGACGAGAAATATTTAAGTACAACACTTGGCTCAACGTGCTGAAACCTACCTTTGATTCCTAATAAAAATTAACAAGTCTAATGGTTAATAGTGTCACAGGACCACTGGCATTTATACCCCCAATCAAATAATCTAATATTGAACTTATCTGTCATATGAGCTTCTTTGAAGCAGGGAGCAAAAAAGACTGCAACTACTGAATCCTTAGACAAGCTGCTGCTTTTCTAGCTACCAACACAATTCAATTATTTTGCTGTGGGAAAAAACCCAAACCCCTTTTTCTGAGATAAGTGAAATTCCATTTTATCACAGTTCCTATTGGGAAACCTTAAATATCAAAGCAAAAAAGTCTGTCAGAAAGTATGTTAACATGACTGTGTCAAATTATGGCAAGGAAGCCAAGGAGGAAAAACTATACGGGTGCTTATGTTTTAAAAGTTAAGAGCACAGAACATCAAAGTGCTGTTAGCTAATGCAAAACTGCAATTAAAAAGGGACTCTGGGAATCACTACACCATCCCTTACCTTTCAGCCACCAGTTCAAACAAGGCCAACACCACTAACTTGTGAGGGGTTAAAAGGAACATGATGATTCAGCCTTTTTGGCTTAAGAACAACTCCCCCAATTTGTCAGATAATACACTGGTGTAACATTACAATTGTGTCACCTCCCAATAGCACACGGAAATCCAGATGATCATAAGGCATACTTACATTAATGCTTATTTAAGTGTGCTTTATAGAACACTTGACTGGTTACAAGCACCCGGACAATATTAAATATAGTAAGACTACTAGGGATCAGAACTCAAATTTTTCTTTCCTAAAACTGATCCCTTCTACAGACCAGAATATAATCCTGTCAATTCCTCCAGCTTCATTCAAACCAGTGAGTTCCAGGATGAAAAATCTGCACTTGATTAGTAAGAAAAGTGGGACTTGACCAGATATACATCACTGCACTATAGAATGAGACGATGAAGATACACGTGGTAGTGGAGGCATAGGGCATCACACTCTCCATTAGGACAACAAATAGATATTTTCTTCACAAGAGTAGGGGGAGTATCAGGCTTTTCCTTTCAATTAGAATTGTAAATCTTAATGTCATTAAAGATCAGATTCTCTTGCAGTCTAACAAATTTACAACTTAGATGAAGATCACAAAAACAGCCTGTCATAATTAGGATTTAACTTAGGCACATATTGTTGATTACACAGCAACTTTGGCCAGTTTCCCTAATATTCAGAGATTCCATATTTTACGGTAACAAAGCACTTTACATTAAGCTCTCTGAAACTGATGGTTTACGCTGCAAAACTGTTTAGACTGGGTAGCTGGTACTGCGGTATTAAAAAATAAAAAACATGCCAGACAAAAAGAGAGCATTTTTAGTGCAGTACATTCCCACTGAAGGACTACTGTCTGAAAGATCTAAATGTCAGTGAAACACCAATCTCATTGCTCACACCTCAGGAGTATTCAGTTAATCACTACAATGAGCTCTTCTTACCAGAAGCATCTGCAAGCATTGAGGACTTACAGGGGTCAGCAGCTCCCTTTTCAAGGCAGAACTTAATCTTGGTAGTGGTTTTTGCTTCAATGGGAAGTTTGGGAGCACAGAAAAACACTCACACTGCAGCTATTCTTGCTGTATCCTGTCTGAAACACAGTGCTTTCATGGGCTAAAGAAGGTTCAGCATCTGAAAGTACTACTAAAGCTACCTGGATTTTTAAATCCACCTATCTGCTAAAAGTTATAAAAGCTATTCCTAAAGCTACTGTGTTTTTAATGCAGTGACAATTTTGCAAACAAGTCAGTAAATCAAACATATATCCTCTTCTTTTAAGTCAATCCTGTTGAGGTCAATGAATTTAGTTCAGAAGCTCTTTCTTCAACAGCTTTTCTTAGCCTTGTACGCCAAAAGTGTCCAGAACAAACCTGCCAGCCCTTTTGGATCAGTATCTACAACTGCAAGGTGCATTCCATGCCAGCTTTTCCACTACAGCTCAGGTTTGATCTAGAGCACAGAACAGTAGGAAATGAATAGCATTCTTTCCACAATACTTTGGTAAGGTGGGACCATAGTCTTTACAGGGAATTGTTCTGCCCAACAAGTTAAAACTTCACAAAAGAATCACTACAGCAGTCTTAGCATCACCTAATTCCTGTGCTCTCCTGAAAATATCTAGAAATCTCAGAAAATGTAATAAAATAATTAATTACTTCAATAATTCCTTGTGACAAAACAAAGGCTATATCAGGTACCTACTAAATGTTTGAAAGCACATACTTGATGATTGTAACAACATTCAAAAAAAAAAAAAAAAGTAGCTCTGAATTTTCAAATCTGGTTCTTGTTCTGCCAGATTCAAGTTCAGTCATTACAAGTGAGGTAACTATAACCAGTGAGAGGATTGAGAACTGCATATACAGATGTTTCTAGAATATTTTCTAGCAAGAGACATTTCTCAGTGTTTCATCAAGAAAATACAGGATGGTTCTCTGCTTAAGTAAGCAGTTTCAGCTCTGGGGAAGAAAACAACCAAACAAAACACTCACCCAAAAAACCACCAAACCTGCAAGCATGACTTCAGCCAAGGGTTTTATAAGAGGAAAAACTGAATAACTATCCACAAAGAGAACAAAATTTCTCAAGGGACTCCTTTCAAGCAGCCTTCCTTTGAAATCTACTCAAAGACAGGGAAAAATGATATAAAATATAATTAGGCTTAGGCTTAAATGAAGAGGTTGGTCTGCTTTTGGGGACCAGCTAGAAAGCACTTCCCATTCTTCTCACACAGATCTTTTCAACAAAATTTCAGAGAAGCAAGCGGAGACCAGCGTCAGCACAACACTCAGAAATTCTCGGCTAGCCTAAAGCAGTGCATGGGAATGGAGAAGAAGGGAAAGAGTATCTTAAGTAATGTATCAAAAATCAAACTCTTCAGGCTGGCAATTTTAATGAGGACACAATTCCTTTGAGATGAAGGTGCTTTCCTTCATTCTTCCTATGGATTATTTGCACTTAGACACACATGTCTATAATGATATTTAATCAACTAATTCATATTTAAGCACCTAACTCCCATTTCAGCAATCCCATCCAGCCATTCTGGCACTTCAGCAAACAAACTGCATCAGACCTCTGGCGTCCCTTTTCTCCTGAAGTGCAAGAGCAGGTCCCCCTCGGACAAGTTTTCTTATTGTTAGCACGCTGTTGGCACATTCCTGATCTAAAACGCTCACATAAACTGCTTTCTCTGGCAGTTCAACTCTTCACTCCTGAATGACTCTTATCAGGATCGGCTATGCGTTCCGAATCAGAGTAAATGAACAAGAAAAAATTGTTTATGACAAGTTATTTCAACATCATTTGTCCCGAGGACAGGCAACTGCAACCCAAACCACATGACCTGGACTCCTCTTATGCAGCAGCTGTTGGCCTTTGACGCCCAGCCTTCAGAAAGACTGTCTCAGTTGTATCCCACGCACCTCCCCAGTGCAGACGAGCTCAGACAGCAATGCTTTCAGCATGCACTACTGTGCTCCCTGCTTACTACAATGAACAGGCATTTTCTTTTCTTAAGGTGAGAAAGAGACAAAGATAACACTGTAACAGAGGAGAAATCCAGCTTTTCGGGACTCTTGCCTTGGGGCTCAATCAATTTATGCCACAGAAAACTGAGGTATCAGCAAGCGCTTCCTGGATCATCCTCATAACCACTTTCTGCAAACACTGCCATTCCGGCCTATATGCACTTTACTCTCAGTTCACCCAACAAACACCAAAATATTTTGTCTTTTCACTCAAAGGATGAGAAGCCCCTGTAGTCTGGATCAGCAAGTCAGACTGAAAAAGTTACAAGGAAAAAGGACAAAACTGTACTTGCCTTTTAAAATTGTCTAGAAGTATGGAGTGGTCACGCTTTCTGGATTTTCATAAACATTTAACTGCTGAAATAAGTACAGGCTTAATCTTAGCCAAGTCAAAATGTGGGATTGTAGGGAAATGAGAAATTATTTTCAGTTAGTCCTCTTATTACCAGGTGTTTAATTTAGAAGTTAACAAATTGAGCACACAGAATTATAGTAACTTGTTCCTCTAAAAATCTGCAGAGCTTGAACTTGCTTTACATAGAGTCCCTAGGTAACAGGCACAGAACAGTATATGCATACTGGTTCTAGGTGCCCCGGCAAAACTGCAACAACAGCAGCTCTATGGCTGATAAACAGAGGAGGAGCATGTTTTTCACCACGCCAAGAATAAATTCTCCAGGCTGACTGGAACACATGCCACTCTGCACCTTAACTAAAAGACATACCCTAACTTCCAGCTAGCAAATTTACTCTGACATTTCACCCCAGATCAATAACAGCCAATTAATGTTGGATAACAAGTGTTTAAAAGCTACACTATAGATGATCCACACTCATTTGTTCCTGAGTGTATGTTCTGCTCCACACAGCCCTGGTACAGAGTGTTTCAAGTGAAAAGAATTCTCTGCCATCTCTCCCCTACAAGGGGGTCTTAGTTGTTGTTTTCATCTTGTTTTTCTTGCAATTCTAGACCTGCCCTTGCAACACAGTGCAATTGGTAGCACATTTGTAATTATCTGATCTGAAAGGAGAACAGATTGCCACCTATACAGTCTGATTTAGCAACTAGTGTTATGAGAGAAAGTTCCCCTTCCTGAAAATAATGGCAATGCCCACTAAAGTTCATAAACAAGAGGTCATCAAAAGCCACTGGATATTCTCTCAGGATTCCCCAAAATATCATTGTTTTAGCCTAATCTGTGCTCTTAACAGATAAAGAAAACAGGATTCTGCCGGCTAGGGAGAAGCTGAGGAGCCAGAAGCTTACATCCTAGTTTCTAGAACACATAAATACCATGGGGATTGCACAACACAGTATACATACCAGGGGGATGTGTGGAAGGAACCTTTGTGAATCTCTGAAATCAATACTTCATTATAATAAATGGTATCAAAAGCTTTGCAAACAATAAACATAAACACAGGCTGAAAATCAAGGATATTCAAGCCAATGAAAGAGAAGTGTGAATTAACTGCAATCCTTTTCTAAGGATGCCTGTAAAATATACTCTTCAAAGCTAATGCCCTGTGAATTCAAGTGGTCATTCAGGGGCCCCAACCCACCAAATCAAGAGGGAAACAGTGCCATTCACAGCCACACATGAATGCAAAGCTGGAATTACAAATGCAGTTTGACAAGGGGAACCCAGAGATGTCAAGCCTGTTCTGTTTGCCTAATTTCATTACAATGGCACAAATGCTTTCATTTGTCACACTCCAGCTTCATGTGTTTATCTCCCTTTCATTAAACATGACTTTAACAAATGATTGTTCCATAATGCCAAGATCTCAAGCACCCTTCAGAACTGAGATTTTTATTTTGGGGAAGTGTGAGAGAATGCATACTGAGCAGTTGACTCCTCACATCCTTTGGTTAGGGCACCATAAACTCAACTAAAATACTGTCTTCTATGGAATTACTTATATCTACCAGCGAAGCAGAAACACTGACAATGCCACCGGTGTGAGCCATTAATTTTAAGCAGTTTCATCCAATGCTGTGCTTCAAATTCAGCTGTTCTGACTGACCATTAAAGTTTCCTGGACAATTTTTCATAAGCAGTTACTTTCTGGAGTTTCTTCAGCCAAAACTATGCTGTGAACTCCAGCTGTGTCTCCACTGTTACTTTAAGAGCTTTTCATCCAGCTGTAGTATTCTGTTCCAGAGTGGTATTACAAGAAGCAGAAGATACTCACTTCAATCATAAGGAAAGCAAATACCATCAACAGAAGTATGGAACTACACAGGAGGCAAACTTCCATGGTTTATATATGGATGGACTTAAAAGTACAGACATGACTACTTGTTCCACCTTGAATTTCTAAAACCAGCCAGGAAGACTGCTGAGTGTCTGGATATGAGGTTATTTCAAAAGCAGAAGTTGTTTAATTCTGGTTTTATTTCTTAGCACTGAGGAGACAGCAGAGATGGGCATAATCACATCTTGACAAACTTTCTTCTGAGCTATGGTTGACACATACTGAGGTTGTAATCCAAAGACTGCTTCAAAATAAGAACAACTCTTACAGCAAACTGAGGGGTAATTTAGCACAGTAAAGTTGAAGGTCACCAGGAGTAGACCATACTACAAATCACAAACTATTTCCTCCCATCCTGTGACCTGAGCACCTCTGAAAGGACATGACTAATTCCAAAGAAAGGCAAAAAAATCAAGCAACTATATAGTAAACACCTCCCATCTCCAAACTGCTCGCTCATGAGTGTATCTTTTGCCAGTGTGAAAAGTAGTAAGGGCAATTTCAATGCTAATCTATCCTTGTTTTCATGAAACCCTTCCTCCTACATCACAGTAGAGGATAAGCATTAGAGAAACACTTGACTTTGCTAGCACATTTCACAGTAAGATTATTTACATATTATAGAAATAAGCAAATTTAGAACTGCTTAAATAGTTTTATCTCACTTACAGGAAGGCTGATTGCTCTGAGGGAAAGGAGATGGGGTAATACAGCTGATCTGAGCCTCTAATTGGTTTTGGAATATACCACTGGTTTTGTGGCTTTTACAAACTGACACAAGCTCTAAACTGTTAATACCAATTGTAATGGTACTTAATTCTACTCCAGAAAACTGAACTTGCCCAGTGACTCTATAACTGATTTGGGATTTTACCCATTCTTGAAGCATTTTTCTCCCATGGATAGAAGTTACTTAGCCTGAAGCTCAGTAACCTAAACTGCTTCCAAGTTTCACAGGTAACTGAAGTTTAACATCCACTCTCAAAAACTCCAACAAAACAAAACCATCCCATTAAAAACAGGCAAGTAAAATCAAGGCAAGCTTCACCTTTTTTTTTTTTTTCCCTTAGAACCAGATGAAACTGTTTCAAAAGATTCTTGCAGAAAATCACCATGCATATGACAACAGCCAGATTTTGTGATGAACCTACACCAGGGTCTTAAGTTCAGAACCCACAGGCACTCCTCCAAGCCAATGACACTCAACTCTAAATGAAATTACTAAACCAAAATAAACCAAATCAAAAAGCGCCATTCCATGACAAATTCATCTGCCCTTGACCAAATGCTGATAGTTATTGATCTTTCTGCAGTTGTGAATTAGAGCCAGGTTTCCCAAGGTTCCCTCCTAATACGAGGAAGAAAGCGTGGCCAGTCTAACAAGACAGACTAGGCTAAATGAAACCTGTGGGGAATTGCACACTGCCAGGTCCAGAGGATGGACTTAGCCACTCATCTTACTGACAGTACAAGTTTGATGTGTGTCAAGTTTAAGCACTCTTTTTGCTCTCTAAAAGAAATTGGCACATGTTGAAGAAAGAGCAATTAGATTGTGACACTCTACAGAACCCTAGTCACTGGACTTGTTTCACTATGATATTTTACAGATCTTGCACAGTACCAGGCCCAAGCTAAGTAGGCAATTTAAAAGCCCAGGAGAAATTAAAACTGGTATTTTAAAGCACAGTAACTCTGCACAGCTTTGTGTGCCTACCACGCTATGAATAGAGATCTCATTGCAAATTCACCATGTTGTGAAAAGGCAAGCTTCACTATTTCTAGGAGGCTGGAGAAAAAGATTACAGTTTTATCATCAATTAGCTGTCTGGATGTTACTCCATTCTGTTTACCCTTTCCTCAAGGGAAGCCCATGAGTGCCAAGGGGAAAAATTAAAGGGAAATTGATGAGCAACAAATCCCAAACAAGCCAAGGCATTTCTTGTGTTGCCAGAGAATCAAAAATGCATCAGTGAGACAAACAAAATCCAACGAATGAAATGAAGAAATGCCTGATGACCCAAGAGGAAAGAATCTTTTAATGACAAAAATCTCTCAAAGGTTTAATGTACCCTGCTGTTATGATTTACACAAATTCTTCTATTCAACCTGAACTAATCTAGGAGACATTGTGCCATATTATCAGAAAGTAAAATTCCCATGGGCTAATGGCAAAATATGATGGCCCAGAGCTCAAGAACCCACACACCAGGTTACCACAGGACAAAACAGGAGACTAGAGGAAAGCAGAAGGCAAAACATCATGGGGATATTAGTTTCAACCCTAGAGGAGTGGAAGAGAAGCAAAAGGAAGAAGAGCCCAGCCTGCTGGCAGCCAACACAACCATTACCTTAAGACATTCAAACAGTAAAAACATTAAGCAACCATTTTTCTTTGCCCCACAGCAATAATTGAAGCAATCAATAATCCATGCACACACATGTGCACCAAAATTTTGATGCTATCTGCATTAAAAGGCAGCTCAATTCCTATAATAAGACAACAAGTGAGGATTGTGTTCTTGTAAATGGATTGGGGAAAGAAATTAATTTCTGCATGCTGCAATGTGCTAGAGCAAACCACTGATACAAGGTCCTGATGATACATCAAAAGAAATGGAATTCTGAGTTTTAACACGTGTGACCTTTTTTTTTGTTAGTTTTTGCGTCTGAAGAGACCTGTGAATGCTGTTCAACTTCAGTGATCACCAAGTAGGATGTATCTTAAAACAGGCATCATGAAAACAATATTGTTTCAATCCCCAACTCTATTAAATGCATTTTTTTCCATGCTCTGGACTCATGATGTATCAGCTGTAAAACAATAAAATATCTGTGAAGAATCAAAATGGCCTAAAATCTATGTAACGAAATAGAACACTGGGTACAGTCTCTAAGAAAGTGTCAAATAGATCTATTTTAGTCTATTACTAATGGTTTTGATCTAGTACATGCCCATGACAGAAGAAACCACTTCTGAGTGGCTCAGAAGTTCAGCTGATAAAAGCCATCACTGACTACATGCTGCCCAGCATGACTGATGTAAAACCAATGGCCCAGTGCAGAACTTCAACTCGCTCAGACAAACAGGGCTGTTTGTTCAAGCCAGCCCCCAGCTCACACACTTAGGTAGGCTTCTTCAATCCCTCTCTTCTTCCCCCAGGGCACAACACAGCCCAGCTCTCGAACTGGAATACACAACATACACTGAACAGGTCAGTGGACACAACTCTGCTTTAACCTCTCACCCCTAGCATTTCTGCTGCCATGACCTCTGGGATGGAGCCATTATATTCCAAAAGCATTTATTCCCAAGACTTGGTAAAAAGCCAAAGACAGAAGAATTTCCCTTTGATTTTTAAGCCTAGACCTACAGAATTTACTCTGACAGGATGAAAGCACATATACAAATAAACTGACCATCAAGTGGTAGCAAGGCCCTTGATCACAGCCAGGCAAATCAGTCTACTCAGCTTCTGCCACTCATCTCCCCTTCATACTCTTGGGCAAGTCACTTCATCTCTGCTTCAGCTCCTCATATGAAAAGGGAACATATTCGGCCTTAAGTGCTGTGCCATAAGATTACCCGGAAATATTATCAAAAAAAAGCAGCAATAGCAATCCAATAAAAGGTTCCTGCCCTGTCCTCCCAAAATCAAAAATTAAATTAAAACTCTTAGTTAAAACAGCAATTTTTCAAGTTAATATTTTAGTTAGGGAAGTATGACATGCACTGTATAACACAAGTTGAAATCAAAATGATCTTTACAGTTAATCACACAGAAAAACAGCATGTGACCTTATGAAATATAAAGGAGATTTGCAGGGACAAACTGGAGAAAAAACTTGGCAGTGCTTGGCCACTCACTTTTGGAATGCCGACATTAAGGAACTTGATTTTTAAAAAAAGCCACCTAATTTTCAAAAGAGCTAAGGAATGAGGGAAAGAAAATATCCATCTTTTTCTAAAGGGCAGCAGTGAAACAGCTAGTAAATTCTCATGGCCTTGTCAGAATGAAACCACTTGACATGCACCAGCGTTTTCAGCTTTGAGACCACTGCTTAAAACCAAAAAGTGACCCTAGGTAACAGAAGGACTTCGAGGGCCCTTCCAAAAACTTGGGATGAAATCCCAAAGCCCTGGGAGAGCAAGACAAGCACCTGTTTTCCTGAACAGTCAATTTTTTTTATGCTGCATACTTTACACAGAAGCTGCATTATTCTGGAGAAGCTGCATTCCAGCCAAAAGTGCACAGTTAATGTTTTTTGCAGCCCCCAGCTTCCAGTGATGGATGACCATTTTATAATGAAATACTTTATGCTCAATCAACTTACAAATAACGGATGTTTTATCACACTGAATTAAAAACAATGTTTTTAACAAAAAAAAAGAGAAACAAAAAAGAAAAAAAGCAGCAGCAGGAGAGGATCAGTGATGAGCCGAGGCAAGAGTTATTCCTATTAAGGCTGCGTAAAAACATCCATTTGATGGTTCACTTTAATTTTTTCATGGCTCTCCAATAAGATGTGGAAATGATGCACAAGGTAGTATTTTCCCTGAAAACATCTACACATAAGTTCTGTTCCAGACCATTCAGACATGAAACTTTTCAGCTTCTACAAAAATTATTTGATTGCATAACATCTCAATTAGGTTTCCAAAAATCTAAGGCTAATAAGTAAGCACTGTTTGAAGATAAACCTTTCAAAATAGTCTAATCTCTCATGCCCACTCAGCATTACCAAAATCATTCCTCAGACAACTCCTCATCAGCTGTGGGACTTTTTTCTCCTGCACTTCCAGCTGTTAACACTAAGTGATAACCAGGAAAGTAAATGCCTTGCACTCAAAAGGTTACTGCAATTTTTAGATCAAGTTTTGGAATCAAACATCCAAACTCAACTGATAATCATGACTTAGTGTTATACTGTTATACCACAACTGTTACTGGTTTTACACACCACAAATCAAGAAACCCCAAACTTGCAGGGCCATATGTGAATCAACACAAGTTCTTTAAAATGACAGCAGCAGAAGCATTCCTAGTCCCTTTTCTCCCAAATAGCATATGACAAAGTCTCTAAACTAGTCCCAACATGCCAAATCACATGAGAATGGAAAGATGACCTTATACTTTCAGGAAAAACATCTCTTCTAATAGGAATAAAGTAATGCAAGACTGCAGAATAGTTTGAGATGCAGTGACAGAAGCTACATGGGGAACACCAATTAGGTATTGGAACGATATTTTCTAAAGAAGGGTGGTCAAACACCAGAACAGTTTGCTCAGAGAAGGTGAAGAAGCTCTATCTCTGGAAACAGTCAGAATTCAGCAGGCTTTAACCCTGCACACAACCTCACAAGTTGGTCCTGCATTCAGCAGGGTATCAGAGCAGACAAACTCCAGAGGTCTCTTCCTACTTAAAATTATTTAAATTCTGACTTGTGCCCACCAGGAACAAAAAGCCTCCTCTGTAATTGTAGATATAGGCTCTCTAACATCCCCTGAGAGAAGGGAGTTTCTCTCCCCATATCTTCTATTGGTTAGTAGCAGTAATCAATAAATACCAAGCAGCACCTCACTCCAGAACTATACCTAGAAAACATTCATGATTTTCTAAATCAGTTTTCTAAACAGAAGCTGCACACTCAGGCTGTAACTGAACTGGAAAAAGCAAACCAAACCAAAATACAAACAAAAAACCCCAAATCAAACCCTCCATAGTTTACCAAATTTGGACACTTTAAGAAAACTAGCAGAAATAGAGCGTGTTGTTCCTATGCTCTCTTAAAAAGATATTACATCTGCAGATATTATTGTCAACAAACAAACAGCACCTTGGCCCAGAGTCACAACTTCAGAACTAAAGCAAATCACCCTGCAACCACCTGAAGCTCCACTAAATTCAGATTTCTGGTCCTTTCACACTACTATTTGAAGAAACGCAAATATTAATCAGTCCAAGATTTTAGTCACAAAATCAATTCTCCTCCCTTCCCCATTCCTCAGCTGAAGGCTGGCACTCAATGAACCAGACCAAAGGGAGAATAGTTTCCAGCACCTGCTTCAGCTTTTAAGTTTCCAATTGAAACTGCTGTGATCTGGCTGCAGGCAGTCTAGAGATGTCATTTTGCTGCTCTGTGAACGACTGAATCTCAGTACAAAAAGAATCCAAATAGAGAAATGAGTGAAAAGAGCAGCAGTGTGCAAAGGAAGCCACAACATAACTTAATATGGCCAAAGAGAAAGAGCAGCTGAAGTCAGTGTGCTATGAAGTACCATGTCCTCTACATGTTCCCTTCTGTCTTCCTCCTAATGGTTACTGTGGGCACTGCTGAGCAGGCACTACTTTCCTCACTGGTGACAATGCTCTTTCAAAGAATGGTGTAAAATATGACTCAGCACTGATGTCTGATTTGAAATTGCTTTATTACTAGACATCACGGACTATGGTTGTTTACCACAGTAACATTAGGATTTAAAATCTAGGAATACATATTCCTGTTGTTTCTATAAAAGTAAGTTTCCCTTCTTTTATAGAAGGACACACAGTCAACTCAAAATATAATTCCGAATATGCTTTTCTAGTGCAGAGAAAGAATGTCAAATACATTTGTTCCTCACTATAATAGGCTTCAAGAAGTGGTAGCAAAACTGTAACAATATACCTGCAAGCAGATTCCTTCCACAAAGAAGAAATGCTCTCAGTATTAGAATGTCTGCTTGAAGAAAAATAAATAAAGAAAAAAAAGGCACTGCCTTAAGTCCTAGTCAATACAGCATCCGTACCACCTCCCTTAAAAATCCAATTTAAGCCTATGAGTTAGAGCAGCAAAATTCCTAAAATGAATGCACCTTTACTGGGGTCAGAATCTTTACAACAGTATGGCAGCACTCACACTAGGTCAGCTGCCCCTTCAGACTGATGGCCACAATATAACTTCAGTTTAGTTTTGTCATAGCATAGGACAAAAATGAAGGGGTGCAAAAACATACTTGTTTCAATTGTTTCAAAGAAACTAAAAAACGCCAAAATCAAACCTCCTACATGCATCCCATCAACACTCATTCTTACTTAATCTTATTCCTTTCCCCCATATGACCACTGAGAACTACTAGTTCTTCCAGCTCTCCAGGCTTCCTTGGTCACAGAAAATGCTCAATGAAATTTCTCAAAAGCAGGAGAGGCAGAAAGAAGAGTGGAGAAAGGGTTAACCCACAGCTGGGAGAAAGTTTCCCCGGAAAATCAGAACACATGCTGTGGCTGTGACTAAATTTCACACTGGTTCTGTTGAGTACAAACATCCACAACTGTGTGCATTTGAGAGAGTAGGAGAAAATGAAATGCTTCTTATATATTAGCTTCACCTGCTAGGTTCCTTCAAATGGATAATGACATGCTCAAGGGACCAGCAGAATCCTTCAGACTAACTTCACATTTCAAGCAGAGAAGCACTGGGGGAAATGGAAGGAAGTAGTCCTTCCTTTTCCTTCTCCCACAATTTTTGGAACATACTGGAAAGCCATGTCTTTTATCTGGCAGAGATAATTCTGTTGTTTAAGACTAGATGTTTCAGCATGGAAGTTACCTGAAGTTGACATGTAAGACATCTGTGCCATCCAAGTACATAAAAAGAGCAACTGTACAGAGTGAACAGGGAAGATTATGTGCACTTTAAAGAAAATCTGATTATGTTTAAACAAACAGGCAGCTCTTGTCTTATCAGACAAATACAAAGTGGAGATTAAGAATGACTAAAATAACCAGCAGAGAACCACAGAAAGGTTTGGATTGGAAGAGTTCTCTGAAGGTCACCTACTTCAACCAGCATTCAAAGACTGCTCTGGAGTCCTAACAGGTTGCTTCACGGCCTTGTTCAGTCAAACTTTAAAAATCCCCATGAATAGATATTCCACTCTCTCTTCTCGTGTCCCAGTATTTAACTCTCTCTCACAACATTTTCCACTCCCAAGTACAAATGGAATTAATCCATATTCATAACTATGGAACTCCTGGCCCATGTAGGTGGCTCTGCCTTTTTTGTGATCCTCCTTTCGGCAGAAGAAGATCACTTTGGTGAGGTCCTGCTCACCAAAGGCTGTTCCATTACAGAATAGCAGGAAAGCCTTTAAAAAATAAAAAAATTAAAAAAAAATTAAAAAAAAATGCTAGCACTTATCCCTAGATAATTAGTAAATAGCAACTGATTAAATATAGAAAACATTTCCTTCTCAAAGCATTTTTTCACCAAACTACATAGGGAGCAGCAGAAAGCTGGTAGAGAAAATATCTAGAGGGAGGAGACATGACTATTCCAAGATGCCCAACACTGTGCCAGGGAGGGACAGAAAACTTCTGTTTTGCCCTTTTCAAAAGGGGATTACAATGCGTTCATATTTAAGAAGGGGGCAGGTAGGGAAGACCTTGATGAACTATAGTAGTCTTTATCTGTTTTATTGCCTTTATTTCCTAAATGCCTACAAAGTTCTGTTCAAATATATAAGCACTGTTTTGTAGCCATCTGACAGGAAGTAGCAAATGCAGGGTTAGTAGATTACAGTAAATCACCCACTATCCATTTCATTGCATAAACTAACTTAAAAGGTTACAAGACCCTCAAAGCAAGATATTAATCACTTGCTCTCACCATGTCTCCGTAACAAATGTCCCATCTGACCTTAAGTAGCTGCTTTCACACTCCAAGTTGTCTTCATTAGTGGACATACCAATTTTAAAACAAACAGAAATCAAACAAAAAAAGAGAAACAACAAAACCAAAACCCACAACACACCCAAAAAAAAAAAAAAACCACCAAAAAAACCACCAAAAAACCAAAAAACAACCCTAAACCCATATTTTCCCAGTGTTCTCCTCCAATGAATTTAACCAGGGCTCGAAGTAAAACAGCCGTGATTCATCCCTAAGTTATATCACATAAAAGTAAAATAATTTGCAAGCTTATTTTCTTAGACTGAATGGCAATCAGGCATTCTCTTTTATATTCTTATTCATATTCTTTTAAGTATACTGACAGTGACTTGTACTTCCTGTCTCAACCATACTAGAGCAATATATACTTGCACCTAATTTTTAAATTTCACAGATTACAGAACTGAATTTAACCCCTAGGGACTCTAACCATACATTCCTTTCTGCCTCAGAGAGGAGGGCTGCCTACATCATTCACTGAACATTGTTAGATACTGATTAAGAAACTGACAGAAAGGTTTCTTTAAAAAAAAATAAATTGTTTACACACACAATGAAAAACTAACTACCTAAAAGACCAGTAAGTGCCAACATGACACAGTGGAAGAAGTCAGAGTGTGGGTGGGTAGCTTCCAATTATTCAAAGTATCCTGATGTGTAGCCCCCAACCCAGGAGATAGTAAAAAGCTGCCTGGACATAACCCTGAGCCACCACCTCTGGGCAGCTCTGCTTAAGCAGGCCACTTGGACCAGAAAAACCTCTGGAGCTCCCTTCCAGCCTCAGCCATTCTGCTATTTGTGCAATTCTACACACCCAAAGAGAATCCAGTGATTCCAGGGGCTTAGTTTTCTGCTGAGTACTTCCATCCCTTAGATTTAGAGGCCCACTTGAAAAAAGATGAAACTTCAATGATGCCATCAAACTACTTTAAATAACTCTGAATAGCTCTAAAATTAATTTGCAAAGTTCTCATGACTTTAAGGTTTTACTCATAGCTTCCAGTGCTTGAGGCCATCAAAACCAGAAGCACACTGAAGAGCTTACTCAGCTGGTCATTTTAAGGTATCTCATGTAACATGCCAGGAGAGAGAAAATATTACATAAAAATAGATCAAAGTGCAGTCTTCATTCTTTCATTTGCATTTGTGAATGATGATCACTGTGGCTGCTGAGCAAGAAAAACGTCAGAAGATATTAGGAAGTACAGTTAAAACATCAATATTTATTGTTAACTATGCCATCAGGGAAAGCTCCTGATGTATGTTCGGTTTGGGCTATGGTGCTATTTAATTTCAGGAATTTCAGGCACTAAACTCTTAGAAAGGAGAAAATAGAACGTGTCTTAATTATGTAAAGCACCTTAGCAATTTCTTCCTTCAGTAACTATTATCTTCTGGAACCTTGTGAGAGTCCCTTATATTTCCTGGTTCTCCAGGAAAATGCAAGCAGCTGCCTTGCTAACAATTAAGCCACGTTCTTCTAACTAATAAAACAAAAAATTGCAGTTTTAGGTTTCTTTTTAATTCTAAATACTTTTATTCAAAACACTCCACATCATTTATTAACTGAATTTAGAGGCATTTATTTGCTTTAGAAAGTCATTGGCGAGGAGCATTTACAAAATATCAGACCCTTTACATTTTACTTGTTACTATACAAATTAATGTATGATTGCATTCTAACAGGATTCAGCTGAGTTACACCTGCTGTAACTCTACTAACAGTCACTAAGCCATGCTACTACCCCTTGCATAGTCAATGCTCCCTTTCACACAAAAAAACCCCTATTCTTCCTCCTCACTGTATCCTAAATATCTCTCACAGCCACTGAACAAACATCAGCATATACAAATGTGAACTATTTGGATAGTAAGCAAAGTACTTTTCAGAGACTAACAGAAATAACAACTGCAACCTATTTAATTTAAATATTTCTGAGTTAAGCAACTAACTCAGAAATAATCTGACTAGTGTACGAGCAGCCACCAGGTAAACTAACAGAAAAGCCTCCCTGGCTCCTCATTACTAGGCTTTTTAGAAGCAGGAACTGTATCTTGTTCTGATCCATGTTAAAATTTTAATTTCTAGTAAGTCCTAAGAATTTTTTAGCTTTCTAGTATGTTTTCAGAGTAACAATCAACCCAGCAACCCAGAACACATGGGACTTATAGGAGGATCCACACATCCTCTGATAGTCTGGAATTTCACTGTCTTTAAAACAAATATTTTGCTCTGTCCTCATATAGCCACTGAAGAACTGTAGCAGTCCAGTGTAGGGAGGGGGCTTGGGATGAGAGTACCTCATAGTCAGAGAGGATTGAATGTTAGGAATCTGTAAAATCCAAAATCTAGATAAAATGACATGAATTTATTTGATAAAACATTTACAGGACAACAATTTTGACAATCTTACCATTTTTTATCAGACAATGTTATTTCAGAACCAGTGAGAATCTATAACTAAAACGCCCAAATGTAAAAGATCAAAACATACATTTCAGAAAGCTTCATATTTAGCATACTTTGAATTTCCTTAGCTACAACCAGATTTATTCCATCAGAAATTGTATATGGTCTCTGAAGAGTTAGTGCATGACCTTGCATCTCTTATGAGAAGTCACAGCTGTATTCCCACATTGACTGATAAAGACAACTGAACAGGCAAGAAGAGTCCCATCCCCTCTTTCAAACAGGCCAGACATTTAAACTCATCTCACTAAAAAATTATTTGCTACCATCATAATTAAACATTTCTGGCTTTCTATTACATGGTTCAATACAAAATTAATCACACTTAAAGCATCAGACAACCTCATACTTGGATCCCAAGTTTATAGAAGGCAAGAAAAAAACTATGAGGTGTCCTACGTCCCCTTTTAAAGGCTAAAAACCTAGCAACTCGGATCTCAGTTGGGTCTGAATCATGTTATATCTCAAAGAAAATTCAATTCAAAAGCAGAAGTCTTCCAAACATTGCAGAACTGACAAATACACACTTTATTAAATTAAAAAAAAAAAAAAAAGGTAAAAAAAGTAAGAGTATTTAGGAGCTGTGGAAGCAGAACAGCTGGTTAAAAAAGATTTGATTTATAAAGCTCAGGAGGAAGAAGAAGCAAAAAAAATCTTGACAAAACTACAGTTAATGTAATTTATGTACAGTTAATGTATTGGACTGATACTTGGAAGAACAGGCTGGCTCACAGTTGGTCAATCATATCTATCCTGTTGCACAGAACAAGTCGTCTCTTCAACACTAGCATGCTCCTAAACACGATCTTCCATATCTCTGCCTAGGTAAGCATTTCAACTTGTAAAGCAACTTCTGCTCTTACTAATATTGAGGGAGTCAGTAGGACAAACTGCAAGTCCTCCTTCCACAGAGATCATTCCTCTTCAGTTCAAGTAGCCTTCAAACACAGAACCCCATTTCTTTTTCTGAAAATTTAAGTGAAAAATAAAATACACTACACTACAATACTTGTGTCAGGTACAGCTCAGCAAACTCTCTCACACTTCTCTCTGCCTCTCCAGCCTGCAGCTCTGGTTTAAAAAATCTGCACCTCTGCACCACATTCTGGAAAGAATAACCTGGCCACAATCCAGTTTACTCCCCAACCTGTTCAGAGCTACTGGTTCTGTCAGACTGAGTGTATTTTCATCCTTTCTCCATGAGTGAGCTAGTGAAAGCATCTCAAAAGAAGCAATCTCAAGAAAAGCTCCGTATTTTGTGGCTTTAACAAAAAAGATTTAAAGTGCAAAGAGCAAATGATAGGCATAAAGAGCTTAAAATCTTTGCATACAGATTTTACTCTTTCCTTGCCAGCTCTTACATGGCTAATTCAGCTCACACAGATTTCTTATATGATACGCAAAGAAACCTGTGCGGCTCACAGTGCAGTGCCTTGTAGCCTGTCAGCTTTAACAGTCACTACTTGGACTGAACTTCAATCATTTCCTAAACTCTCACAATCTTCTACCTCCAGCATCTAGAAATGGATCAACTTCACCTTTGATCTCGCCATCCTACCATGTCAAAATGGGTATGTCACTAGGGCTGAGGTCAGGAAGTCATCCCTTCAGAGCTCTATACACAGACACCACTCGCCCAGACCACCGTTTTCTCCTCAGTTGCTGTAAACAATCCTTTCTTAATCAAAATTAGTGAATATCACATCAAAAGCAATTCCACAGAGATCTCTATCATGCACATAAGGAAAAAAGACCAGCTATTTTCCCAAACTGTTGCAACAGAAGCCTCTGTTATTTTGAAATAGCAGGTTAAGGCTCATTAGCTTAGTACTAATTAACTGTCTTCCTATTCTACACCTTGAATGTTTGCAGAGGGAATGTTAACTGGTGCCCAGCATTGGGAGGATCAGGCAGACAATGAAGACAATCTGCTGTCTCTTCACAGTACAGCAAGGAAGTGGAGCAATTTCTGCTGCTGAGTGCAGCACATAAATGTATTTGTGCTTCCCCCATTCTATTAATTCTATTTTTTAACTTCATTTCGGCTGCAATTACCTCTTGGCACATGCTGTGTCCAGCCAGAAAAATCATCACTACTAATCCAAAAAAGGTAAACTCCATTGAACCGTATGATAAGTATCCCTTGCACTCCTGCTTCTTCCTAGCCTGTCCTGCAATTGTGTCCCAATCTGCCAGCATTAACACAGATACACAGCGGTATTTATTTGATGCCTATTCCACCAAGCTGTATTCACACTAAATCCTCCATGTGTATTTAATAAATCACACTAGTTAGGTGGGCAGGATTAGTTCCAAGTCACCTAATGACTATATCATGAGCTGCAGTATTAAAGGGATTAATATTAATCTTAGCCATTTCAATTCACTGCGAGAGGCCAGTCCCCGCTCCAACAGAAGCCGCAGCAGGCAGCACAAGAAATTCTAAACAAGAGCATGAAGATTAATGAGGGCTTCCTCATTCTGCCTGTGAGTCTTCTCTACCAGGATACAGGGCAGCGAATCCCCAGCAAAGACAGGCTCATAAATAAACACACAACACCACAAATACTTTGAGCAGCTGAGCCCAGCATAGAGTTGTTTTCACTCGCTATCTGCTTCTCCTGTAACCCACACCTCCAAGCACACTCAGGAATTTGAAAGGCTTGCACAGCAGCCAATTTGTTTTCTTTCACTTAAAAGCACACACCTCATTACTCATAATAAATTACTCGTTTTAAATGAGCTTGTGGAACTAACAGCCAAAATGAGCTGTGTTCAGAGAGGATGAGAGCAGCAGGGGAATTGAAAGGATAACTCACTGCATCGAGGTTAAAAAGGATGTCAGACTCCAACATACTTGACTGCTTTATTCTTGGCAAGAATAATCATTACAAGCAGAACGAGCTCTTAAAAATGGAGAGAAAGCCCTTTTCTAAACCATTCATGTCAAACTAAAGCATAAAAATGGACTGATACAAACTGATTTTCTGACAAACTGCTGCACTCCATAGCCCCAACAAAGACCCCATGTAAGGGTCCTGGCCTTGACTTCATTGATATTAAAGAATATAAACCCCAATCACTGGCATAAAATTCCAGGAGTTCAGTTTTGGCCTACTGAAGATTTAGATGCATTTAACTGTTGAAAAATGAGTAGCATTTCACAGCTCACAGTTAATTCAGAGCGCTACAGAACAACTAAGAGTCAGTAAAACAGCTGCGTTCTGGAGACTAGTTGGTAAAAATGTCAGATGAAAAAGGGGGAGTTGAGTCAGCAGTGTTTTCTGCCTTCACTGAAAAACTCTAGACCCTCAAAAAAAAAGACAGATCAGTTTAAACTGGAGCACAGGCCTGTCACAAGCTATTAACAGCTCAGCAGGTCCTCCAGGCGCAACAGCCTCAAACTCGGTGCAGATATAGCACAGGGTTGAATACAATACAACCACCTGGAAGCAAGTGGCTCACAAGCAATGGAACAGAAAAGGATCACTACATTACACATAACAGAGAAAAAAACTTGAATTTGTGTTATGTTAACACATAAGTGATGCGACTGGTGCCACTTTATCCAAGTTTATAAACTAAAGACAAGCAAAGAGACAAAGTGGAGCTGCATCACATGTGGCTGAGCAGACGGGAAGGGCTCCATGCACTATCCAACCCTTCCAGAGGCAGAATGGACCAGAGATGGAGCTGACATTTTCTGTATTTGTAAACAATCTGCTGCTTTTTCATATGAGAAATATATGACAGCAAAGTAGTGCTCAGCTCACGCTCTTACACCTGTTTGTTTGGTTGGTTGGTTTGGGGAGTTGCTCGTTTTTAAGGAAAGGACACAGGAGGAAAATTCAAGACTTAACAAGATGTAAAGTTCACAGGTTATACTTCATTAGCCCTCGGCAGTCAAATAGCTGAGTCCCAAAGCACCTTTTAAAAGGTAAAGGTATGCTACAGGCCATGTAGCTAAAACCATTTCAGATGCTCAAGGAAGGGTTTTGTGTGGGTGGGCCAGCTATTTTGGAATGGATGAAACATTTCGCATTCTAAATGCACATTCAGATACAGGCAGACCACTGAATGTAATTTTTTTGGACAAGTAACCAGACAGACAATACAGACACATAAATGTTTAGATGTTTTTAACTCTAGAATGGCTGATTTTAAAACTGACATATATTAAGTTTGATACTTAAAACTCCACAAAACTGAACTCTAAATCTCATATTTAAAATTATTATTAAAAACAGCAACACCAAAAAAGCCTGACGATTTTAAGCTATCCACAAACACCATCATGGCTTGTACAACAACTACGCAGTATCTGCCAAACTTGTAACACTGCAAGAGCATTTGACATGTTTTCATCTATGCACACCCTTCACACTGAATGTGCAACCTCGAGTACCAGCCAAAAGAAACAAAGTAGTAAACCTTATAGTCTTGTGACCAAGTGGAACTCATTAGTCATCTTTTAAAACTCACTATAGTCCAATCCAATCCAATCCATACTCAAAACCTGTAGTAGCTAGCTCACTTACAAATTCTGTTTCTGATTCTCTTAAACAGAGCAGTCTTCATCAAATTTACTTTTAGTAGCTGGGTTTCAGTGGAAGTCAGCCATCCAGCCTGCAGCTTCCTGTTTTGACCTGTGAAAGTTCTACCTGGTAACTTAGATGACACAATGTTGTGAGGAAAAAAATCTACTCTTCTACCTCACCAGTTTTATTTTCAGGAGTGTCTGGTCTTCATAAATCAAAAACAACTGGATATTATGAAGCATGAAACACCTTTTTGGGGGTAGGGGTACCTTTTAAACACAGAAAGGCAGACATGGAAAATAGAGCCTTCTATACCCAAGCTCCACTTACTGCTGTTTAGAACATGATTGGTAACTTTCATCATATTTTATAAAAGCAGTAAAAGTAAACTGCTTACAGCTTCAGAAAGAGGATAGATGGAAGGGTATTTTCAGTGCTTTGGCAGGGACAAAGACAGTCCCAGTACCAGACATTCTTGTAGTGCTAACAGGCTGAAAAACCCTCATACGAAAGATGCTATTCAGACCTGTGGACACTGTATAAATATAGGCGTATGTGAGAACTATTTCTGTGCACGATAGCAAATTTTTCCTCCCCATGAAGTCCTCTATAGATGAAGCCATTCTGCCTGCTGCTGTGTCCACAGTCCATTCTGCACACAAGGTCAGGCCCATCCAGTGGAGCTGCATCAGTCTCCTGGAATGCTGAAGTCCACATATTTGCCATTCAACATGAAAACTGCTTTTCAAGTTCAATCAGCTATAAATGTTGCTTTGTTTTAATTTTCCACTGAACTTCCTGGAACCCATTATCAGACTGTCAGGGATGTATATTTAGCAATGGCAACACGGCCTCTTTGCCGCTGCCCCACTGCTCATGTCACCTCCAATAAACAGAAAAACAATCCACCAGCAAATGACATTTTTTGCAGACTATTTACTGCCAGCATGAGGTAGTGGGTGAAACTGGAAATGCACGGGGAAGCCTTTACCCATTTAATAATTAAAAAAAAAGTTAAAAAACCCATCAAGGGATCCCTAAGGAGAGAGACAAAAGGAAACATTAGTTTACCATTTACACATTAAGTCTCATCTACTGACCCAAGCTAGTACCCACAAAGCTTAGTCTAAATGAAAAACGTTGGCAGAGAAAACCTTACTTAGTGGAAATACTTGCCTCCAACACTTCTAATGGTTTAAGTTTCAGAGCACTTTAAAATAGTCACTTATGAAATGATTGCATTTGCATAAATGATTATTCTTACACAGTAGGCTCAAGCACAAGAGCTTGAAAAAAATAAAATCATAGAATCGTTTGGGTTGGAAGAGACCTGAAAGATCATTTAGTTCCAACCCCTCTGCCATGGGCAGCAACTCAACTAGACCAGGTTGCTTGAAGCCCCATCCAGCCTGACCTTGAACACTTCCAAGAACTGGGTATCTGCAAGTCCTCTGGGCAACTCATACCAGTGCTTCACCATCCTAATAGTGAAGGATTTCTTCTTTATATCTAATCTAAACCTTCCCTCTTTCAGTTTGATGCCATTCCCCCATGTTCTACAGCTACACACCTTTGTCTAAAGTCCCTCTCCAGCTCTCTTGTAGCCCCTTTAGGAACTGGAAGGTGCTGTAAGGTCTCCCCAGAGTCTTCTCTTGTCCAGGCTGAGCAACTCCAACTCTCCCAACCTATTTTAATAGGAGAGATGCTCCAGCCCTCTGACCATCTTTATGGCCTCCTCTTTAAATTGCTCCAAAAGGTCAAAGTGCTTCTTCTGCTGGGGGCCGCAGAGCTGCATGCAGCACTCCAGGTCAGGTCTCACAGAGTAGTGGGGCAGAATCTCCCTCCCTCAACCTGATGGCCACACTGCTTTTGCTACAGCCCAGGACAGGCTTGCTGGGCTGCAGGAGCACATTCTCCAGGTCATGTCAAGTTTCCCATGAACCAATACCCCAAGCCTTCTCCTCGGGGTTGCTCTCTATCCACTCTCCTCCCTGCCTGTATTTGTGATTGGATTGCCCCAATCCAGGTGCAGGACCTAGCACTTGGCTTTGCTGAACTTCATGAGGCTCACACCAGCCCACATCTGAAGGTCTGCTAAGGTCCCTTTGGATGGCAGCCCTTCCTCCATTGTGTTGGCCACATCACAGAGTTCAGTGTAATCAACAGACTTGCTGAGGGTGCACTGGATCCCACTGTCCACACTGCCAGCTAAAATGTTAAACAGCACTAGTCCCAATACCAATCCCTGAGGGCTTTGTCACTGACAACTGAGCCACCTGTCACCAGTATCCACCTGGACAGCAAGCTGTTGACCACAACTCTTTGAGTGCAACCATCCAGCCAATTCCTTATCCACTGAGTGGTCCATCCATCAAATCCATGTTTTTCCAGATGAGAGACAAGGATGTTGTATGGGACAGTGTCAAACACTGCACAAATACAGGCAGATGACACAGCTCATAACACAGAGATGATACAGTTGTTCTTCCCTTAACACTGTAAATCCCTCGTAGAAGGCCACTAAATTTGTCAAGCATGATTTGCCCTTAGTACAGCCATACTGTAACCAGTTGCATCCTTTTTTTTCCACATGCCTCAGTTTAGGTTCCAGGAGGATGTGCTCCATGATCTTGCTGGGCACAGGTAGGACTGACAGGCTTGTAGCTCCCTGGGTCCTCCTTTTTAACTTTTTAAAAATGGAGGTTCAAGACCATCTAAGGAAGATGGTGAAGTCTGGTTCACCTCACTGCTGAAACATGGCCTTCTAGAGAAGGGTTCTCACTCCCATTTTGCAAAATAAACAACATCAACTTCTCTCAAGAAAAAGGAAGACATCAACCATTAAGAAACAGCCACAAAACTCAAGACAGCTAATGGGCTAGTGTATACCTTTAGCATCCTTTATGATAGATGGCAATTTACACAAGTAAATAAGAAAAATATCAGTAATTCAAAGAATTTCATATTGAGAAGGAAGTATTCTTCAAGAAATCAACGTTTCCCAGATAAAGTATTGAAAACCTTTGATACAACTAACATCTGCATACAACTAACTCTAGAGTGTGAACCATTATCTGAGCCTTCCATTCTTCTATTTATGGCAATCTTTGCATGAGATTTGAAAGCAAATATTGCTTTAAGCCTGTAGAGATGCCTAATGCAAGGTCTGAGATTTCACCTGTCTGTAAACCTAACCATTAGGTTCTGCACTGGAAACATATATAGGGCATACACATGCTGGTCATTTCTAACTTCTACTCTGTCTGAACAACTAAAGGTTTATATAGCCAATAATTGAAAAGCACCAAATGAAAAATTTCAATATTTTCAACAATTTGGAGTACTTTGACTGTTAGTCAGAAATGTATCAAAAATCTCTCTAAAATCTGATACATCAACACCAGAATTACAATTGTTGCATGCTGAAACATGCCAATTTTAAAACTGGTTTATTAAAAGACTATTCACCAGTATTAGGAACACAGATAAATCAGATAAATAGATCTATGTATTCATAAAGCAAGGAAGTGCTACCTGTCTGCTGTAAGCACAGGCAGCCTCTTTTCCTTTCTCTCCTATTCAGTTGCTCCATGAGACTTCTCAAGCATCCTCACTCAAACTAATGGGCATCCTTCAAAACGCACAAATGAAATTAAAACTGTATGAAATATGGTATGAAAAAGGGCAAGAAAGAGTTGCAACAAAAGAGAAAAATGTAAAAGAAAAACAGCTTTCCAGCCGCCTCAAATCCATCAGTTGCCAGGTATAAGACAGTGACCATCAAAACCTGTCTCTTTTCAGCCACAAAACCTTTGCAACATAAAAGGCCAGCCAAAGTTTGCAGAGCAGTACACTAAATTCCTTCTCCTTAGAACAACTTTAAACAGGAATTGTGTCTGCACAATTACTAAACAATTGACAAAGCAGCCATATACAACAGCTTAAAGCAAAATTTGAATAACATTTTAATACAACAAACAGCAATTTGTAGACATCAACCAACAAAACACCTTTTTATTAAAGCTAACAGTTATTTTATATTCACTCCCTGTTCTTCCAAGACTAGAGTATTTCCCCACTATTTTCCATCAGATCTAATTACGGACAAATCAACAAAATTAAAAAATTTTATTGTCTGAGGTCATTTAAAAAAAAACAAAACCCTCTTAAACAAGAAAAAAAGCAAAACCCTAAACTTGTGAATTGCATAAAGGTGGACTAAGAGGCAAAAGTCTATTTATAACTGGACAAAAAAAATCATTAGGGATTGTGACAAACATCTCCCTGAGAGCAAATTCTTGTGACACCTAGATGTTAGCTCTGCTATCCTTGCTTTACATATTTCATCTAAGAAGAACATTGACTGACTTTGGCTGAGAAAGGAGGCTGAGTATTAGTAATAAAACTCCCCAAGACTCAAACTGAGGTCTCTGGTAATTTCATTAACAGATAAAGAGGGACTCAGTGCTTAAGAGAATTTTTTCTGAGCAGGTATCAGACACTGGAAAGGTGTACACAGCACCAATGGCCATCTATCTTCTCTTCAAAAAAGCTGAGTATGGCAGACTGCTTTCCACCTCTGAAAAACTACCTAAGAATGACTGTAATAAACGTGTGGCTGCAAATACTTTAAAGACAGAACAATTAGATAAAACAGCTATTAAACACTAAAGTATTCATAAAAGGAAGCTCCACAACCCTAAACACGAACCCCCAACAGCCTAATTTTAAGAAAATACTTGGCTGCTCTCAGAACAAGGGTAATATAATGTAAGCTTCTCAGAGCTTAAATTTATGACTCTACACAGCACCTGGTATGCCCAGACCTGATTTCTAACTGGGTTCCTTGAATTTTGTAACAAATTAAGTACCAAGAACATCCATCAAAAACATATACAACCTGGTAAAGGAAGACCCTTATAAATATTCAGACTCAGTGCAGCCAGATTAGTAAATGGAAATTCTACATGAACTCTGAGTGGAATTTCTTTCCACCTTTCAGATAATTTATAGCTTAATGTCAGCTAAACATAGTAACTAATCCCATTTGTCCACTGAAAGTAAATTCTTGGCTGCTCTTCCAACGTCATTGCAGACATTGCTGTCAATCCCCAAACTGTGGCCTGACCAATCAAAGTGTCAGCACTTACCTGCTGCTCAACACTTCAGACACATGGGCTGTCATATCAGTCAGTGACTGATCAGGCGCAGAAATCAGATAGAGCTTTCTCTTGACAACCAGATATGATTAGAGCCCAAGTTATACATCAGTCTCTGAAGCCTAACCAATGTGAGCTCATGTTAGTAGGAGGCAGCTTTAGTGTTTACGACAGAGCTGCCATCATCTCTACAAATCCTTGGTGAGAACAGGCCAGAGAGAACAGCAATAGGTGCAAAATAACAACCCCCTCCTTCTTTTCTCTAAGTGATTAAGTTTTAAAAAGCCAAACAATCAGTCCAAGGAGCAAAAGACCTCTGTAGACTCACAGAAGTAGCAAAAAAAGCCAAACGAGAAAGAATAACCACCTTGAGTCTGAATTCCCACTACAAAGTCAAAACCCAGCAGAGAAGAAAGGAGGCATTCTTGAAATAAGATTGGTCTCTCTCCAAACACACTTAAATTTTTAAATCAAGTGCAATATATCAGCTGAAATGTGATAGCAGAAACAAAATGGTACCGTTAATCTTACAAAAGCTAATGAGTAGCTGAGAAAGAATTTTAGTTTATACCTATGCTTTTGGATGTTCAGAAGGTAGGCCTGAAATTTAAATCCTTCATGAGCATCTTTTTTTCAGCCACCCCTTCCCCTGACCATGGCTGCATATGAATCAATGAATAAAAAATATTTTAGAATTTTTATTTAGAATTTTAGATGCTTCCAGCTTTCTGTTTTTGCGAGGTAGGACTCCATTCCAGTCACCTGATGCATTCATCTATCAGGAAGAAGACAGTCATCTCACCAAGGTGCCGATCCCTCAGTGAATCCACAGCCCCAAGGCAATAGAGAGCAAATGCTGGTGAGGTGTGACACTGTGCTATTTCTAGCTCACACCAATCACTTCAACACAAGCAACTTGGCCCCAGTAAAACAGGTCCAGCCATTTCAGTACTGCGTTTATCAATAATAATGTCAAAGCTCCACAAAACTTTTCTTCCCATCACAAGTGTAAAAGGCCTATGCCAGGATGACCTTAGATTGTTTTTAGCTCATGAGTTAAGTTTGCCCAGTGCTGTCATCTTCTAATACAGAGCATGAGCCAGACAGCAGGAAATTACTGCAGAAGCCACAGCTGTTGCAGAGTCCAGTCTTCATCTTCCAGCCATGAGAACTGCTCCATTTCCTTCTTTGATCAACATGCCCAACGACTAAAAACGAACGGTCCTCCAAGCCTGCTAAGAGTAAAGAAATTTCCACCATTCACATCTCTACTTTGTTCAAAGGCTAAGAATAAGAGCGTCCGTGAAAGAACTCCTACTTCTCTACCATCTGCTTAAGAGCTCAAGTACTAAGAGACTTGCTTCTCTAGCATTCACAGTGCTACACCAACAAACCATGTTCAAAAGGCTCAGAAAAATTCAGTACAGTCCAACAGAATATAATACAGAATAATAACTGTCCATTATAACAGAAATACCTCAGAACAGACACAGCTGACTGCAAATCCACACTGCCACAAAGACCTGATGCCCTTAAGAATAATATTATTAAAGGATCTCTAGACAATATTAAAAAAAAAAAAAAGTTACTAAATTCCTCTGACCAGAACTCTCTTCCAGTTTCTTTCTCCATACAAAGAAAATTACAATCACAAAGAAAGAGGGGAGTGGAGAAGCACAGGTGTCTGAATTTCATTTTAATCTCCTAATTTCAGTTCTCTATTTGGCTAGTTAAAACAAGTTAAAACAAAATGAAAATGAAAGGTAAAAACTGCCATTGAGGAAATCTCTCATTTCAATGGACTTCAGCAAGCCACATAGAAAAAGATAGCTTTGCAGTTTGACACCACATTAGCTCTAAATAAAACACAGATATAAATCCTCAAGGTGTATACAACAGGGTTCCTAGGAAACCCTGGAAAGTTAATTCTGTGTTTCAATACCCATACCTGTAAAGTAGCAGCAATGTTTCCTCTCTCTGCTCTGTGTCCCATTAAACAGAAACATTTATGCATGCTCAGTGCTTAAAAACTACTGGCTTAACTATACATGGAGTTTCTGAGAGCCATCAAAGTATGGATAATATTATTAAAATAAACATGCTAAAGCAGTAGCTCACACTGATTTAATCAATAGACTACTACTACTACTCACAAGATTCCTATGAACTATTTTCATTGACATCACCGCTGAATACAGTTCTGCATCTATTACAAACCTGTAACTGTTGCTTTTCAGATTCTCCATGTACTATAACCAAAACTTTGAGAACAAACAAACTCCACTATGTTGGAGCTGATTGTAACTGCATAACTTGAATAATGTAAGGGAGGACTTTTGCCCAGGAGATTAACTCTTTTTCCATACAGGTCCTTTCTTCAAATGCATAAATGGAGGAATAATTGTTTTGATAAGGAAAACAACTGCCTCACAGTTTAACTAATTACTATAAAAAGCTAGGAAAAAAAAAACCCTACCCACTCCGTGTGCATTATTTTTCCCAAGAATACTCCACAGTAACAGGAAATAGGGACTGTCAAAATTCTTCTCAATTATTCTGCTCCCATTAGCCTATAAAAATCTGTAGCTGAATCATGGTATGAGTGATAATTACTCCTAAAAATCAAAGCAATACTACTTCATGATTCAGAACTGCTTGGATATATGCTGAGGAAGTAGAATATCTGTTTCCCAGCTCCAGTTAAATCTCTCTAGTATTCAAGAAGAGGAGGCATACAGTCCTCTTTGCTAACAAAGTGGACATCAGAGGAAAGCATTAATGTACAATTTGAAGACCCACCAATACCTACTCAATCACCTCTTTTCTAAGCGAGAGGAAGGGATACAACCTAATGAATAAGAATGAGACATTCATTAGGGTTTTGTTTACACATTACTATTCAATACTAACTTTCAAAATGAACTATGATAAACAGAGGAAAGATAATCTATACATGGTATTATGCAGAAAAGCTGCTGTGCTTTAAAATCACCTTCTCCCTTAAAACAAATTAACATTTAAAGTATGGATAAATTTTTAGTGGGGAGTAAAGTGATTGCTTACAGAAGGGGCTCAGGGTGGGGGGAATTACTTGCACACAATACAACAATAGTGCAAAGAAAACAGAAAACCGGGTATTTTCATGCATAAATAAACATATTATTGTAGTACCCTCTGCATGACTTGCATTTGAACATCTAATTTAACAATAATCTTTAGAAACTCTAGGAAGAGTGGAAAAAACAACACCTGTAGAATTCTAATTTGAGGGCAAAAGTACATACTCATCTTTACTTTTACATGTTGTCCTTCATCTCACACTTTTCCTTTCACTACTTAGTCTGCCTACCAATACATGTCCAGTGGTACAAAACACCTTGCTGACACTCAAGACTAGAATGAAAACTTATTTCTATTGATTTCTATTGCCTGCAGGCTGTACACAGGCAATCTGCTGATTCTGTCTAGCAAAAAAAAAAAAAAAAAAAAAAAAAAATTAAATTAGGAAGGTACCCTTAATCAGTACCAGAACTGCTGGCCTCAGTCTCTCTTCTCTCTCCTCCACTTCATAATGCCTATTATCTAACTGAAAAGGAAAACTTTGATCCTAATGGTTTCCGACACCTGATGACAATAAAGAAACACAAAGGGACCTGGTGATGTGTTATTTAACGCATGACTGTTTTAATAGAGCTGTCTAATTTTTAGAGGCACAGGGCCCATATCCAATGCCCCTCACAGCAACCCATCAGCTATTTGCCACATTCCATTCGCCACATCACATGATGGCATTATTGGCAGTTCCTGAAGGTTAGTTTAATCAACTTTTGTATACTATGATAATTTCCTGGGTTAGAAAAGGTTAATGAGAGGCAGAGCTAAGAGCAGAACAATTTGCTGTATTTCAACATTGTGAAATTTTTACTGTTTGCAGAAATCTGAGCTAAGGATGAATTACAACCAGTTACACTGGATTACTCTATTTTTCAACCTTGTATCACTCAATGTGTTACGCATTGGTGTCCTCAGCCTTATATTCTCAAATGTGAAATTTAAGACACAGACTGGTGATTTTTACAGCTTCCATTTCTTTAAATATGAATTTACCTAAATATCCCGTTGGTGGCTATATCTAAGCCCTTTAACACAAAATGAAATTTCCGCACAGAAGTTGGCTACTCGGGGAGACCAACTGTTACCTCCTGTAGCAGGTTACCTCCACTGCTGTATCCATCCCCAGCTCACATGGCAAAAGCTTCAGGTCACTAAAGGACAGCTTCTTTTTTAAGGCCTTTATGTCTAGGTTAGCTAGATTTCCTATTATCAAGTTCAAAAAAGTAATCTTTCATGAAAGCCCAGCTCAGCTCAAGACAAAACCCCTCACATGTCCATTTTTAATTAATTCCAGTGTAAAGAAGCTTACTTATACATTCTCAGAAATCCATTCTATACTTGTTACTCCACATATTCACAAAGAACATAGTGAGTTTCTTGTCACAAAGGAAAGCAATTAAAATTAATCCTAGCCTTCATTTTTTAAACTTAGCCTTAAGGAGGAAATGGCAGTTAGTATTTGCCCTGACAAAACTGGCATGCTACATTTGCATATGAAGAGGAAGTAAGAACTACTAGATCAGGCAATTTTTTTAATTGCAGTGGTAAGGAAGCAAAGTAAGTACTCTTCTGACACAAACTGGTCCCATATTTCAGTCTTTAGACTGGATTTTCCTATGAAGAAAATAAAGTCCGTCCCATCACTACTCCCTCCTCTAGGTAGTTCTTACGTAGGCTTCAAAAATTTAAATGCCAAATTGCGAATGGGAAACTCTCCCTGTTCTGTAAAATAATTAATTCTCCAGGCAGCTGGTAGAGTACTTCTCCTTACCACCAAGTCTAACTCCATTGTATCATGATAAAAACCAAAATCTATTACCAAATAATCTCCCTGACAAATTCCATGTCTGCTATTTCAAATACTGACTGCTCAGATACCGCCAAGCACTCTAAACACAAGGAATGAAACTAAAAGTTGCGAGAAAAGACCCTCAGCATGAACAAAAAATGGTGAAAGCCAGATTTGGTTATCCTATAAATTAGTAGGCTCCATGACTGCTGGAATTTGGTTGCTATAACTAACAGCAAATGAAACACAAGTGCCATCCAGAACCAGAGGATACGAATACAGCAGTCACATCTCCTTTCTGATGCAGAGAAGTAGCCAGCTAAGGTTAGAATGTGTTACAGAAGAACCAAGTTCCTGTTACACCACTGCTTCACCCAGCACAATCAGAATTAGTACCACCCTGATTTATACTACCACCAAAGCCTCACACAGCAGTCCAATTGCCAAGCAATTGCCACTCAGGCTCTTGCAAACCCTACAGGTCGGAATTAATCCAGCTATCCAGCGGCCGCAGTTCAGAAGCTGGTTTTGTATCCTACACAATGCTTCTGTCAACACTCCAGAGACCCCAAACCTGATTAATTACATTCGTCTGGGACCCTCCATCCACCCAGCATATTGTTGAAAGCTGTTGAAGCAGGGCAACAGTTGCAACCTTCTTCACACCAGGCATAAGCCAAACTTGTCATTCCCTGTTTAAAGTGTCATTAACTGGCCAGATTTACAGCTTCTTACTAGCAGTTCAGAAGCAGGCATTGTAATGACTTCTACTAATCACTACGGTTTGCCTCAAGTCTCTGGAAACTTGGGAATCTTTTGCTCCTTTCAGTCCAGACTACACAGATAAAATCATTTTATACCAAAAGACTACCTCTTTGCTTCCAGCCACAAGTACTTCAAAGCCCACAAACAGATCAAAATTGTACATTTGTCTCTGATTCAGGTAACGGGAACTGCAGCAAGAATTATGCTATGATTTCAATAGTTTGATTTATGTACAGAAATGAAATGCTCAGTTCTTAAAAAGCCTAAACTAAAAAACCCAAACAGAGCAATGAAAGAAAAACCCCACTAACAGCCTCCCCCAAAAAAACCCCAAAACAAACCAAAAAGCCACCACAGTAAATCCCAAACCTTTAAAATTTAAACCTTTAGAGTTATCTGATGGGCCAAAAGAAAATTTACTACTATCCTTTCTATACCTGGTCATTTATCAGTCCATGAATCCTGGAACAACATCCTTTAAAAAACAATTTACACCATATTTTTCTTTACAGACATGTATTACTAACAATTGAAGGGATTCATTAATGTGATTCAACATTCAAATAAGTAGAGAAAATTACAAGACGTTTATTTAAACACGTTCAACAGATGCAAAACATCACCAAACAGGTAAGAGATGCCATTAGGAGGAAGGTGTTAAAGTCACAAAAGGCAGCCTCTGAAGTTACTTAAACACCAAAGAAACTTTCCCATTGGTCTTTCAGAGAGCAATGGGTGGGGGGTGTCATCCCAAACATTTTTCAAGAAAAGCAACGGGAAAAAGTTACTCGAAGAGATAAATTATGTATCTCATTGAAATAAATTGCATCCTACTTTCTAACACATTAACAGATTAATCCTTTATGCTTCCAGACAGCTCATTATCCATGTAGAAATCATCATCTCTCACATGGCTTACTTTGAGTCACATCTGGCCTATATTATCGGCATAATCAGGACTCTGCAGGCCAGATTATCTATACAAAAGGCAATTACCTCTTGTTTTGTTTTAATTTTATTCATGCCTTTTTAGTTAGCTGTTACCTTAATGCCTGCCAAATGGCCTTCCCCACCATTTTTCTGAGACTCCAGAAAGTTGGGTGGACCGCATTTAAATTGATCATTGAAAAGAAAAAAGGAAAAGTCTCCGAGATACCCAACTATCTTAATGCAATCACCAAGGATGACAAGCTTTATGCACTTTACTTCCCTTCCCTCTCATTCTGACTGATTAACTTTGACCTTACGTTTAAAATTGCTACTCAGGTCAAACCATTCAGAAGGCCTGGCTCGCCTATAAAGTACCAAGGTTAATCTTCAACAGATTTCATTACAGTCCTTCAGCTATTCTAGCAATGTTGTTTGAACCCGCTTCCTCCACAGACCAGGTCTTTTTCCAAGGTGGTGTTAGCTGTCTTGTTATTTTGAGAAAGATTATGTCCTTTTCTTCAGCCCCCATACACAACCCTTTTCATCCTGGACAATATGGAACGCAACACAGGCTTTGGCCACTCTAAGAAGAAGGGGTATAAACACAGCTGTACAGTCACTAAGCACAGTGACAAGCAGGCTTGCTTTTGCTGGTGTCCATCTTAAGTCATCCTTGCCTACCACATCTTTCCACTTAGCACCAAAAGCCATTTGCACAGGAGAGGTGATGAGTTAACACATTATTTACGAAATTGCCTAAAACGCTTCTTCATTAGCTAGCCTTTATGCACCCTCCCTTGGCTTGCAGACAGCATAATAAAATACTTTTGACCATCACCTTTCTGCTTCAGAACACCAAGCTCAAGGATGAAATAGTATTCTAGTGTTGAGGTCATTCAGAATCAAGACTTTTCTTCTAAACAGTAGCAACAGGCACTGCCTCAGAGGTCAGTCCCTAGGGCTCCAGAACAACTGTTTGCCACTCTCATCAGGACACTGAGAACTTTGCAAGAAGCAAACAGGTAAGTCTGCATCTATTAGCCAATTTAAATTTAACCCAGTACAGAAACTCTTGGCTAGCTGCAGAAGATGTCCAGAGAAGTGTCTTAACAGTAGCTTAAAAAAAAAAAAAGGTATTAAAGCAAGCTGACAGTGATCTGTGCTAAAATATTTGACATTTTTCTTTATTATTCCCCAGAACCAAATCCCAGCCTAACTATTTCTGCTGTCTCAGGCACATTAAATCTCATGCACGTTAAACATGCTAAGTCATGAAAGCAGCTCTGTAAATTCTCCTCCCTGTCCTAGACTTTTGCATCTATACACAAAGAGCACACAGGAAAAGCATTCTTGAAATTCTCTACACTGTGTCAGTAGCTGTGATTGATAAAAACTGTGAGATACAGATTGTGAATATATTGCAAATCTGCACTGTGTGAGGGTGGATATTGTATCGGCAAAATTGAGCATGACCGAAGCTAACAAAACCGCTTTGCACATAACTCTACACAAAACGTGCTATGTAAGCTGAATGACTTCTGGGTATCCAACAACAGATATCATACGTGTATATAAATGCAATGGCAGTGGTCAGGGCCATGGATCTTATTCTCAGCTAGCACAGATGTGCTGACAGATGTAAAAGGCATAGGTAAAATTGAGTAGATTGACTCACTCTGGAGAATCCTGCTGTGATGAAACAAGCACTAAAGATTCTGACCAGCCTAGACTTTGCAGCTGTCTGTTCCACCTTCCTCCAAAATCATCAACTGCTGCAAGACACTTAAACAAATAAAACATGGCCACTCTCCAGCCACCTCCGTATGAAATCTGACAGATGATAAAAAGGTACAATTCCTGACCACTGTCCCAGTGTTGAGAGATTTTTTTAAAATGGGTAATTACTCAACAAGAACTCCACCCTTCCAGCATAGCAATTTGCTTATCAGAATGATTTACAATATTGTATAAAACACCACAGTATGACCTCCCAGATCTCATCTGTCAACTGCTTTAGTCTACAGAAGCTACTCTGGGTAAGAAAAGGAACTTCCCACTCCTAAATCTCTTCTCTTTACCCACACTAAAGAAAGATGAGGATTTCAGAGCTACTGATGATGCTCTTTTCCAAGAAGTAAACCACTGTCATTCATCCCTAGACAATGGGGATACAATACCTAGTCTTCATTCACATCCCAAAGATCAACAGCCCATCACATAGCTTTTTCAAAGCTAAGTTGCATGTAAAATCAAAATATAAATAGCTTCAAGAGGATTTAACACTGGGGACTCAGTTTCTTCATTGACTGGATTGGAACTGCAAAGGCTCAAAAATTTTGCTGTTTCACCAGAAGGGACTGGTGCTAGATGAGCATGACCAGATATGCAGCTCTTCAGCCTTGAGCCCTATGCCCAGGAGGACCCAGGACAAGATGCAGGACACTGCTCTGCAGCTCAGGGGACACCAGTGGGCCTGTGAAGCCTGCCCACTGAGTGACACAAAGAGATGAAATTTCTACCATGCATTCCCTACACAGTGCCAAGGGTTAATATTCAGATGGCAGATTCAGTTTCGAGGGATGCATCTCAGAATTGAATTTAGGTTCAGAAGGCTTGTACTGAGCTTTATGTGCTTCTGAATTCTGGGGTAACTCTTGCTCACCAAACACTGGTATTTGTATGAATAAAAATGAAGGGATTTAACAAATCTTGTTCCTGCACACAGTTGTCAAAAAAATCTGACCTTTAGAACAGGAAAAAGAGGGGGGATTTAAAGGTTTAAAGAGGAGGCAGTGGCTGCCTGATGTATAACAAACCTTAGAAAAATTATGAACCAGTGAAAATCCCCTACAGCTCCCAACAAAATGTGTCCAATTTGCATTCCTGCAAGTCTTCCATACACACTACACTCTTTGCCTGTGTGTACACAGGCAAATAAATCCCTAGGAATAATACAACTGGGACCTGAATCTGATCTCTGATATATTATTGCTCCAGAGCTCCATTCCAACCTTCACAAATGGCTTTTTTTGTTCCAGATAACTAAATCAAAGCAGACCTGATAAGCTTTCAAAGCAGGGAATGTGAGGAATGGTTTAATGAATGTTACAACTCAACCTATTACAGACTACAGAGCATTACAGAAGACGGGAGGGAAAAAAGCACATATGACACTCATGTCTGGAAGTCTCATAAATTCAAATCCAGAAGCACCTGCCTTTCTAAGTCCCTTTATATTAAGCCCAACAAAAACTCAGTGCTGACTGTGCAAAGGAACATAAAGAATGGGAAGTGAGAACTGTGTCAGACAAATAGAGAGGGCTTCCTATTGAAAAGTTACATTAGTTTTAAGTTTGACACACAAACGGCTTTCATGGGAACAGAGTGGGAAAAAAAAAGTCATGAACAGAAAGTAACAGCAAAAGAGAAAAGGTTAACAGGAGTCATGGAAGACAAAGCTAAAAAAAGTTTGGAAAATCATGCTGTTTTTGCAAAGCAGTTTCTGTAGCATTTACATGGGCCCTAAGTGCTGTTGGTGCCCTACAAGAAACTCAGGCAGTTTCTTCACATACCAAACTTCAGTTGCACAACCATAAGGTACACATTAAAGGTCTGTATGCTGGTTCCAAGTTCAGCCTGTTTTCACTGCTTTTTCCATTTTTAAGTGTTAAATGATTCTTCTCTTAGAACCAAAAATAAGGTTGCAGCACAAGTATTTTACAACAGCCTGTTTTAGCTAATAAGGTTCTGTGCAGCTAGAAGTCATGGGCTCAGACTGGAAGACTAAGTTAAGCTAATACTTCAGGTGATTTTCATGAAGTGAAATTTCAGCTCAGAACATACCAGACACTAAGGTATCACATGAAAGAAATTATCAACTCCCTTCCCACGAACTTAACACCTAAAAGGTGTCCTTGAGGACATCAAACACAAAGTAACTATGCTCCTATTTAGAGGCTATATACCTTCACGTTACTGTTTGTTCATGTTTACCCATCACCTAATGATGTGCATTCTTGTCCCAGAATCAGTAGTTACAAGAGTAAAACAGCTTAAAGGCTTCAAATGAAACAAGTATCTTCTTCATACAATTAAACAGCTGAGATTACGAGAACAAATTAGCAACTCAGCATTTACTATCACAAAAAAGGTTTAAATACCATATGCTTTAGTATTACCTAGGCAGTTGCAACTGAACTGCAGAATGCAGAATAGTTATACCTACAGGGATTAAATGTTTTCTATTTACGTGACAACACCTAGCAACACCACAGCTAGATCACAGTTAAAAGTAATTCTACAGACATCCTGAAGAAATCATGCAAACTCATCCAGAGAAAAGCCATTCTTATCATGGAACAGTGGTCCCAGAAGAAATCCCTGCAGAAAAAGCTCCAGTGGAAGAGTTTTAAGTATTCTACTCACTTTCCTCAAAACAGCAGGTCCTAAACTTTCTCTCATATTCCTCCCAATACTACTCTGTAGTTCCTGCACACAATACTTTACAATTTCAAAGCCCTTTACAAATATTCACCTTGTGCTTTGGTCCTTCTAGATTTCTTTCAAAGTTAAGTAACTGCAGTTCTTTTTAATACAACAGTCTGATTCTTTTAATACACTTTCAATGCACTGTAGACAATTTCAGCTTCTTGCCTTTGAAAACGGCAGAAAAGAATTCTGCCATTTTAAAACAAGGTATAAATGTAGGCGGAAGGAACAACAACAACAATATATTCTGAACATAAGTTATGCTCGATTTAGTTTCTGCTGCCAGATACCTGATTTAAAAGTCTTTTATCGTCATATGTATCAACAGCCAATGCAGTAAAACAAACCAACAGCGTACTGGTACCCGACAATCACAGGTACCAGGTGTCTTTTGATGTGAAATTTCACCTGAAACATTAAGTTTAGCCCTTTCTCTTTTATTCCAGGGAGAAACTGGCAAAGGAAAAATAAAAACTAATAAAGAACTAGATTTAAAGAGCATTGCAGAACAGCATTGAAGAGAAACTGAGGCTTCTACAGAGTAGACTTTAAATCTCAATTGCTGGAAGCTGGAACACCTGGAATAAGAAGCATGCATGCAGACAATAGAATAACAGTAAGTTAAACACTGATGATTTCCTTTTTCTTAATGTACTGTTCCCTGCTGCAGCAGTTTACATTGCAAAAGGCCTAGGCAAGCCAGGCATGCTATGCAACACAGCTAGTAACGGTAACAAGTCTGGCACTATGAATGAGAAATGGCAAGGCTTTATCCCTGCCTATGCCATGACATGCACTATTTGGACCTGGTGCAATCAAAAGAAATAATGAATTAATCATGGGGGCTTACAAATATTTTTGAAGAACACTGTACACTGACAAAATAGTTAAGCAGGTTTTACTCAAAAATCACAGAATCTCATCTCTTATCCTACTGCTTGTAACTACAGAAAGTTTTTGGACAACCTCTAGTCTGAATCAGTTGCACCCTCCAGCAAACTACCCGTTTCTTCCTAAAAGCCAAAGAAAATTCAACATCAATTAAGCTCTTCAGACTTCTGAGGATAGAAATTGCAGCTTATTATATGGAAGTTTGTGAGGCAGTTTTCAGAACAGACTTATTGCTCAGTGAACATGTTAGCATTCATGTAACACTTTTTACAACTACAACTATTTACCCCCAATGCCCTTGGACACAAATTCCCTGCCTCCACATTTGCGTGGTATGCTGTGCACCTGTTGGCTGATCACCCCACCCCAGACACAGCCACATCACAGGGCACCAGACTAAGCTCACTATGGTGGGAAGCAGCATGTAACCTCTCAGGAAAGACAACAGAATCAATAGCTAACCAAAGACAGCTACTGTGCACAAAATTCTCAGGGTTTCTATCTTCAATATGTTCTTGAGCTGATGAAAAAAACTGCCCACTATGCTAGGAGAGTGCTGCAAATGGTACCGATTCCAATCTGTAGTCATCTCCAACTTCCCTTGATAAACTGCAAAAAACTTGTCTTTTACTGTTACACGTGATACTGACTGCATCTGTTAGAAGTTTGTCATTGCCCATGATTATGCCTTCCTGTGTAAAATACATGACATGCCTGCACAGAATTCTGCAGGCTACCCTCTAACACAGTTGGTTCAATTTTCTCCCCAAGCAGTATGATTTGTGCTGAGACTTTAACCAATATCATGATACTTCAAGCAGCTTTATGGCTTTGCCAATCAGCTTCTGCTGGAGAAAATCCTTGTGATTGGCTTTCTCTATTCCTTCTCGTTACCTACATATCAACTGCCAATAGAGACAGCAATTTTAGAATACAGGCTCTCAGCCCATTTTCAAGGAAGGGGTTGGTTGGGTTTTTTGGTTGCTTGCCTGCTTATCATGTGACCTAGAAACAATTTTGCACCTAAGCAGAAGTCAGGTTTCTTCAATATAATCATGTCCTGGAACTGGGGGTTACTTTCCACATTTCATGGCCCTGCCTCTTTTCAATGAGAGCTTAAACTAGAAGAAAGTGTGTGGTGCTACCACTTACACACCACAGAAAATATTGGTATCAGTTCTCTGCAGCTGTTCCTACCAATTTTACCATTTCTGATAGCACTTTCCCCATAAGAACATACAACAGAACACAGCAAGTATGTCAGAGCCTGCTGTTACCTTAGTTACACTGAAAGATATAGGTATGTCTACGAAATATAGGAAATTGTTATCTAGACAACAGACAGACAGCACTTCCTTTCCCAGAACAATCTGTCTCCTGCCCCGACAACCCATTCCTGCTATATTTACCCAACCAGTTTTTGCCAGTGATATATTTCCAGATGCACTCGAGCCACATGTCCCTGTCAGTCAGACCAAGCACAGAGGAATCTGAGCTCCTAGAAATCACTAGATGTTAATCCATGCTTCCTCTCTTGCTTGCCTGTAGAGTTAAAGGAGACAAAATGTGTAAAGCATTATTCCCAGTTTATTTTGGAAGCAGGGACAAGAGGTACTTCATTTGATACAGCTATTTACTTCATCTGCTTGCTTTATAGCTTGCAGAGATGCCTGAACAGCCAAAAAAAATTAAAATGTGAAACATGAAATTAAAAATATCTGGCTGTTTAAACTGACTTGTGTACAGCAAGAAATTTTAAGACTCTCTTAAAAATTCTTGATGTTTAACAAGGAGCTTACTGCCCTAATCTGCTGTGGGAGAGCCAATTCCTTATCCAGAAAAATAATCCTGAGCCACGTTAGCTGGAGAAAGGCAGCACACATCAGTTCTAGACTGTGGATAGTTCAATTTAAGAATGCTGACCAGCTAAAAATAGTTGAGTTTTGGAGAAATAAGAATAAGGTCTAATGAATGACCTGAGCTAAACCACTTCACTATTATTAGCTGTTATATTCTTCCTATATTCCACCGTATACTTCTGATCCCATGCTATCTTCTTCTAGCTAGGTTCTCTTCTTTTCATAGTTTTATAGAACACTTAACACCCAACTTCTGATAATTATCTTTGCTCTTGCTGAATTTTTCTGTGAGAGCCTTTGAGCAAAGGAACAAATAAACTCTCTTCTCACCTCCACATTGTTGAAAGATGATTTTCACAGCTCCTACTTATTACTTTCCTTCCAAAGTGCATTTTTCAAGATTACAGCAATGGGAGAAAAACAAACCAGCCTACCCCATCCCAAAAAATCCAACCAATCAAAAAAACACCTCAAAAACCCACCCCAAACCCACCTCCACAACAAAACCAAGGGAAAAAGAAATCCTCTAAAAAATCCACTTAAAAAATCGCCACAAAACAAGAAAGTCGCCTGTCAGAACATCATTAGCAAGAACAGATTGTCATCACATTGGTGGCCACTCCAAAGTATTTTTCGGCTCTAGGTACTATGACTCTTCCAGAGAGGGCAATAGGAGGCTAAACCATTGATTCAAGAGAAAGAAGTGAACAAAGGAGCTGAAAGGGTTTAAAATGGTAAATATCCTTTCTTTGGCTCCCTCCACCCCTTTTCCTGGAAAGCACAGATAGGCAGTTATAACTTTTCCACCCTTTATTTAATAGGTTTAACAGAGGGTCCTAAGAGGTCACAAACAAGCTTTTTTAAATAAAAAGCACAAGCTGAAATCAACTGTGGCTATATCAAAACTCGCTGTCAGGCCAATTCTGTTACTCAAGGTGGAACTTAAAACCCTTGTAGCCTTCTTTTAATAGCAGATTCACATAACAAGAGCTCTCGAACTAGCTGGATGCAGGCAGATTCTTCAGAACAAAAGCACTTTTGACCATTCTTCTCAAACAAACACACACACCTAGGATTGCACCCAAAAGTAGTACTGCTTAAGGACAAGAATATCCTTTAGAACAGTCCAGATTATTTTCATTACAGCATTAAGTCTTTAAAATTTTGAAAAGCCTTTGCTAGACAGATTTTTCCTGCTTCCTTAAACCCTGTACAGTTCCCATGTCTTCTGATACCTTTTCATTTTCAAATCTGCAACATTGGAACACCTTTCAAACATCTTGTACACATTGTACAAGAGGAGTGGAGACAAGCATAAGGAAGAAAAGGAGCACCATATAGGTGGAATTGAAAGATGTTTAAAAAAATACTGGCCAGGGCTGAGTACAATCAAGTGAAATGTGGGCAAGATATGAACTGCATTACATGTAAGAGTTTATTAGCAGCCTCATACAGCTGCTCAAATTCAGGCATCTAATACAAGGATGTGAACAGCTGGTACCATCACCTGCTGTTCCCGCAGAGTGAAAGGGAGTGTGTGACCTTCCGCTGCAGCACATGGGCCTTGTGCATGTGAACAAGGACCAGTTTGGGCTACGAAACTCTATAGCACTAAGAACCTACAAGAAGAAAAATCTACAATTTAAAGACAGCTGAATCAGAATGAACTGCCCTTTCAGATTTTTAATGGATAGTTAATAAAAGTGAAGGGAGAAACTGTTTGCAAAATTTAATCTGATGTTGTCTGTGACACAATGCTTAAATAGCCAATAGTCAGTTATTAAACAACCATTATGTTAAGCATTCCAGGATGCCTATGATGGTCTTCCTTCTCCTCATTATTTAATAATACATTTCTGCAGCAACTTATTTTCTCCGAAATTTCTTTCTTTTTTTCCAACTCTTGAACTACTGTTAAGCTGCTGTTAAGAGTCCTGTTGCTTTTTACAATGTCTGAATATTTTTATTTCTTCCCATCCTGTTTCCAACACTCCTGGCAAAGCCTTTTCCCCAAGAAAGGGTTATGTTTTTATTTGCAGAACATGGATATTTCTTTTGTTATTCTTCCATTTCATTAAGAAATCGAAGCCTTCGTGTTTAAAGTATTCAGACTCCTGTATCACAAAAAGGAGTTACATGCTTTCAGAAAATCTTGTTGTTTAGAATTTATCTCTTTGTCAAATCTAAATTAGTACTTCTGTTTCAACTGAAAAAATCTCCTCCTGTTGACCTTATTTTAACAGACTGGTAAATATTTGAGCACATATATCCTATACCTTTGTGTTCATCACCAACAATGCCACCAAAATATTCCCAGGACTGTGTTCTCCTACTCCTCGTACCAGCCTGATCACATCTGAAGTGTTAAGAGGCAGAATGAATTTAATAGAAGGAAACACAGAAATCTGACGGTGCTTGTTAGATTTTAAATGTGACTGAATATATTTGTACTTCAGATAGTCAAAACATTTGGGTTTTTTTCAGTAAGAGCTGAGTAAAGAAAAACATGTTGTTTCTAAATGAAAAACATGAAAATCTCAGACTGAAGTGAAAACCAGCTAATGATGGCTCCTGGATGCTAATATGACATTAATTTTCATTATTATAAAACTATTACAGGCCACTATAAACTGTCTAATTCCACTCTGAAGAACATCCAAACTGCTAAGTGCAGTTACTAAATATGCTTACAAAAGCAACCATATTTTACCACTGCCACTTGTTTTATTTCTACAACAAAGTTCCTCCCAAAGGCTATAGCCAGATCCAATAGACCGTTCTCTTTCAGTACACCATGGTCAAGGTAATAACCACATCTTTGTTTATTTCAACAATTCCTCATATTCACAACTTGACCTTTGAATTATTTAGGCAGTTAAGCAAGCTGCATGTGGAATCTAATTCACTTTGCAGACTTTGTATCAAGAAAAAATTTAATTTCATGGAAAGCAACAGGGCACAAAGACACATCTGAACAAAAAAATTCCTCCCAGAATCAAGATAAATGTGATTAAAAGTTTTGAAGTATCTCATATCGTTTAAGTAGCACAAGCTTTGAGAATTACTTAAAGTCATGCAAGCACTTAGGCTCCTGCACCAGCTTATACTTTCTGAAAGACTATCTAACTTACTACTAAAATATGCCTAGGATTATGTTTCAGCTTACTGCTACAAGGACAGAACTGGAAAACAGAACTTCTTAAGTGCTTGTATTTGGGTATAGGTAGAGGCTCAAATAATCAAAGAACTACCATCAGTGGAGAATTTAATATATTCATCAAAAAAGCATTAATCAAGTATACCCCTTGACCACTGTAATTGTGCAACTGCAATTACTGTGCAAAATACATTAGAATAAGCTGTTTATCAATCTGTTCATTTTAACGAGACACCTAAAGCCAGTATTACCCCAAATTTTAGTTCCATGGCATAGATGTGCAAATCCTCATTAATATGTTTTACTTTTTCATTTTTACTCATCTCACACTGGGGAGTTTTTGTTATAATTTCTCATCTATTCCTCAACTGTCACAAAACTATACACTTGCTTTTTCTTTCACAGCATTTCACACTGTTGAATACAACAGTAATTTGAACTGACAAGTTTTAATTTCACAACTGCAAAACTTGCACCATGCAAAAAAGCACAGACGTATTAACTTCAGAAAGTTCAACAGATGAGGATTCTATGTCCATTCATGCCCTTCAACTAAAGAAGAAATACCTACCAATTAGGAGTTCAAAGCAAGAGCAGGTTGCTTTAACACTTCCAGTAATATTTCCAAGTCACACGGATACAGTACATCATACAATACCAGTGTAGACCTATCCATTTTCTACAATGACCACTTAATAAATGTTCCTTCTCAAGATGCATTTTTTTAATCTCCTATAATTTTGTGATGACATGTACTGATTCACTGTCCCTAAAACATTTACATATATTTAATTCATTATTTAGCCTTCCTCACTCTTTTAACAAAACAATAGATTTCCAGTCACTCACAAAGTTCTTCCCCAGAAAGTATCTGCTGATACCAATAAAGGCCCATCCATGACACTTCCATCTCTCACCTCAGAATCCATCACATCACAGAACCTCAAATCCTATCTTCAAGCCACTTCTGCAGACTTTATATATCAAATTTTGTCCTTTTTTGTAGCCTTGAAAAGTGCTGAAAGGCAAGGTAAAATCATGTAATCTAAAAGATAAACAGTTTTCCTAGGACTGTATGTATCAGCTTCATGTCTGTCCTGGACATTATCTGCTGTCTCATATAATTTTCTAAAGACAAATTACAAAAGCAAGATAACAGATCACAGAATATTCTGAGTTGAAAACACCCACAAGAAGCATCAAGTCCAGCTCTTGAGTGATCCCATATGGACCCATCACCTTGGTGTTATCAGCACTGTGCTCTGACCAACTGAATTAACATCATCTTGACTGTCCATCCAATGTGTTTTTAAGAAGCTACCGTGAGGACGTCCGCAACACATCGGAAGATTAATTTTTTTTCTGACTGTGAAGAAAACCCCCCCAAACCAAGCACAAACAAAAAATAACCCTTCAGCAATAGTCTATTCTGCAACACTCAGCTAAAAATCTAGATAGTTACCTTAAAAAAATCTCCTGCAAGTTTACTTTAAGTGGGCAAGCCACCAAGTACACATCCCTCACTACCAACGCTCCTTAACCAATCAATCTGCTATTTTAATAGCAACATTCGCCATTAGTCTGCTACTTTTACACTTACCTTTTAATCCCTGCCATTCTACCTCTTTTCTTCCTGACTTTTTTATTCTGCACTAATCATGGAGAGAAGCAGCACTTTATCACAGATCCCTGCACTATGCCTGAAGAAAAGGACATTTTGCTCGATTGTATCGTCTTTCAAACCTCTCCTTCAAATTCACATCTTGGTATAAACCGTATTAGGAATCAGCCAACAACAGCCTGTTTGAGGGACAAATTGAAGAAGGAGGTAATCATTAAGAAAAACCCTCAAGTGTTTAACAACTTTGTATACTTAATGATTTCTCTCTTGCTACCTTCTTAAACTACAGACTCTTTGAGATGAGGAATACTTCAGTATGCTTCTGCATATGCATAATCAACACTTCTTGGCAGTCCTATTACATATTATGCAACTACATAAATATGCACCTGCACTTTCTGACACAAGCTATTGCTTCTTTGAAGTAAATCACCCTTGTGATAATATTTTTAACAGGTTAGATGGCAACTATTAAGTGAAGAAAGAAGACAGGTAAAAGAAGAAAGGTACCAGAACAGAAGAGCTACATACTTAGTAAACTACTAGCAGAATTAAGCAATTTCATGTACATTCCTACTTCCAGAGGGTTTTTACTAGAATGCAAATTCACTACTCTTGACCATCAAAAAAAAAAATCACCATCTAAAAAACTCTATATAAAACCTCAATGGCTGACTTAAGAGGAACCTTAACTTCTATGCAGCATCTGGTACTGCCTGTCCACCAAATCAAACTGCAATTTATTGCCCCCTAATGTACATCCATTAAGCCATTTCCTTCATGGCTCCACTTCACACAGAAGCAGTAACTGAAGGAAATAATGGAGTGCCCAACAAGTGGGAAAGTAATTGCTCAACAAGCGTGGAACAAGAGAGAGTCAGTTGCACACCATGCACATGTGGCAGCTCTTCAGAGCCCAGCCCTGCAGCGGTAACAGAAGGCTGGTGTTACAGAACAAGCCCACTGTGGGAACTCTTCCAAGCAACAGACAGGAGTGCTTGTCCATCTAAATCCTTGGGTCCTTAAGGATTAGGGGTCAGGAAGCAATTCCTTCCAACAGCACCACCTCCTGCCTGTACCTGCCAGTCATTAACCATGCACAGAAGGAAGACCTCAGCTCCAAGCTCTAGTGTTAAACAGCACTCAGAGAACTGTACTGAAAGGATGCTTAAGAGGTATCACAAAGGCTGTGGGGCTGAACTGCATAAGGGACTTCAGGAGACATGCAGAAATACTTAGTGTGAAGGGTATTTAACCACTGGGTAACCACCATTTAACCATGTGTGTAACCACTGAGTTGGTTAGGTTTTTTTGTTCTTAACATTCTGAGATTCACTCCATTTCTTCCAGTTTTATTCATTAAGTTTCTTACTACTCAGAAACTCAAAACAGAAGATTAACACAAGAGCTAAAGAGTTATCAAATTAAGGATTCTACACAACCATTGTTGATTCCTTTCTGTCTGTCAGTATTAGTTACAAATATCCCAACGAGAAGCTTCTCCTTCTCAGGAGTCTTACTTTCATTCAGTAATCTGTGTTGGAGGGCTCAATGTACAATTCAACAGAATTCATTAGAGCTCAGAGTGAAACTACCCATACCTGACTCCTCACACATTCTGCATAAATGCTGTTCTACACATAACAAAAAAGCCTTGATAATGGTTATGGTGCTTGTATTGGTGCATCTGTAAACCATTCTTCATCAAGGACATTTCTCCTCCTTCTTTTATACAGAAAGTAAACAAAATCTTAAGTGAAATTATGGCAATTCTTGTGTTAATTTTGGGCTTGAGAAGTTGGCATCCCAGCTGCAGTGCAGCTACCATTCTTAGAGGCCATCGGTGTCACTCTGGGAAAATCACTTAGAAAGTAAAGCAGCAGGTTAGCAAGCACCTCGGAAAAGTCTGATTTATTGTTCCTCCAAGAAAACACCAAGAAAATCTGTGCCAAAATATCAGTATCTATGCTAAAAATATCTCTGAGGAAGATCCAAAGACCTCAGCCATAAGACAGTAATTTGATTAATTTGATGCTACAATGAGATTAAAAAGACTAATCTCACTCAGAATATTTGAAACTACCTGCAGCTTCAAAGCAAAAATACTGCATTGGTTTAGATTCTCTGTGCAGTTAGGAAGATGTCTGCATTCATTTAGACAAGAAACTTGCTTTTAGAATAACCATTTTTATTGTATTGTCTGAACACAGTTGGCAAAAATAAAGTCTGGATTCAATCTGCAAGCAAAGCATCAAATTTAAGTTGGCACCTTAATATTCATATTTCTTACAGTAAGAAAATACGAAGAGAAATAAATTACCACTTCTGTACACAGGGTCAGGTTATTCAATATGGACTAAAATTGTACCGTCATCTGCTAATTAGAGTGAGGCCAAGTTAAAGCTATGGAGGAAACCTTATTTTATCAATTTCCTAACCTTCTTATACCCTTTCCATTCTTCTTTAAAATTCCTAGAAAACACAACAAAAGCTAAATGTTAGCCTGAATTTCTTGGTATTCAAAAATACCAAATTAACATTAATAGATGCCTGTTATTAAAAAATAAATTCCTTTTATTTTCTTTGGGTTATCACAAGAACAGACAGGATCTGTAAGAACACTGAATGTTCTAGATCTTTGATATGAAGCTGACCTGCAACAGAAAAAAAAGCTTTTTTTTTTAAATGGCTGATCTATGTAACATTTGTATCCTTCAATGCAACCAATGGGAGAAATATTACAATATGCAATTCATCATATTTGTTATTTGCCAGTAAGTTCAGGCACTTCCAGCAGAAACTCAAGATCTGAATAATAAATAAAATACAGTATTGCTGTTATCTGCAAAGCAATAAGCATCACAGCACTTTACATATCACACATTCATATAGTCCAATTCCTACATGTCTTTATTAAAAAAACAAAACACTATTTTTTTCTGATTTCTTAACTTGAATGAACATCTCATATTCTAACCAACAGCACTTCAATAGCATTGAGAAGAGGCCACATGTTTATATTTACTGCCAATTTACCACTTCCTAAAATTAGATCTTTCATAAAAAGTTCAGACATTGATCCAAAATCAGATCGAATTCCTGTATTGTTTTATACAACTGTCAGGTTTTCCACAAAAACTGAGTTTTCAGGGCTCAGACATGAGAAAATGAGTGTGCAATCAAGTCTACATACCAGAAAACTGATGGCTACAGTAACAAGTATATTAAGTCAGTACACTGGGCAAAGGTTCTCCTACGGTTACAGTCATTTGACCTTTAGCCAGCTCTTAATGCCCCAGCCAACCCTCTAAAGATGGAGATTTGCAGCAGCTTCTTGTCTGAAATAAGCCATGAAAAGATTCTTCTGAACCCACTGTACAAGCATTCATTTAAAATGTCATGAATGTGCATGAAATCAGAGTGCTTCTAACAGCTTACTTTGCAGCTTCTGTTTAAATGCACTAACTCTGAACCACAAGAGGATAAAAGGACTCAAACCTTGCAGTCTGGCACTCATGGACCTAAAATATACACAAGCACCTCTTCACAGGTGTGTTTACCTAGTTTAAACCTTATTTAAATAGATTCTCGATGCACACACTTTCCACAAACACCTGCTTCTCCCACTGCAGACATGACTTGTACAAGGCAGTTGTATCCAGTCATTCCTGTCCTAAAGCCATCCTACACACCAGCAGGCAGCACTTCAGGCGCGAAAATCCTGGTTACTGACTCATCTCCCTGGTCTGAACAAAGCAAAAATTCTGTAATGCGAAGAATGACTACAGAAGTATCTGCTCTTACCTCTACATCCTACCAGAATGGTCTGAAGACTTCAACAGCCAGAGAAGCATTTGAAGAAACCAAATCCTCATGAAATAATGGAAAACCAGGCTTATAATTAATTCATATTTCCAATCATTTTTGGTTATAAAACCTTTCTCTGCCGACTTGGAGAACATCCTAAATTGGAACCACTCATGAAAGAGCTAGTGCTCAGTTATCACTGGATGTTAAAAAGAAGCTTCCTTTTGGTGACCTAAATCCGTAACAAAACTGACAAAATGAACAAATATTTCAACATCCAGACATTTTTCAGGGTACTGAGCTCACTTTAAAAAGCAGGCAAAGGGAAGCTGTGGTGACAGCGGCCCTAAATCCAAACTTGTATCAATACAGGTTTTCAACAGTTTTAAAATAATCTTTGAAAATGTAGCTATATTTCAGTTCTGCATGCATGGACAAAGCTTGATAGTCATTGCTTCCATATGGTCATAATTCAGGACATTGGCTTCCGCTTTTTCTAAGCAGTAGAAAAATGAAATATGACATCAAACTTAAGTTTATCGTGGTCATCTCAGCATTGCAAGCATTCAACTATTAAATTTATCTTGGATTAACTTATGCATCACCCAAGACAACAGAACCTCTATGCTTCCTTTCTGTTTTTCAGGTAACTACTATCAACAGTAGCTAAAACACATGCAGCCCATGAAAATGTAAGAACAGCATCCAATAAATCAACTGACAGTACATCAGAGTAGACATGCTGCCCATTTTCAAATTATTAAACTATTTTTATAAATCTACATATAACTCCCACAGAAATTACATTTCTTTATCAGAATTTTAAAGAGAAACTTCAAAATATAATTCAGGTTCAAGGCCCTTAGTAGGTATGCTGAATTGTAGAAGTGAAGTTACTCTTACCACAATCATGGGACTGTTTGTGCTGAGCAACACATCTTCTCTATATGCTTCCTCCAAGAGAACATGTAGATGTTATAACAGAATGGGATACCATACTTAGTTGCAGGCAAGCTTTCTAGTATGTAATTTAGTTACTCTTGAGGAGCAATACTTTGAAAGAGGGATCTTTAGCTGCTGGGGGCATACAGAGCACCTTTATACCCTTGACCAGGGTATTTCAGCATCACAGTCATGACAGAGTTAATACCCACTAGCTCAGAGGAGAACAAAAGGTACTCCACTGCAACATGCCTAACATTTACATTGCCTCTCTTTGCTCATTAAACAGGTTTTGGTTAAATAATGAACAAACTGTATTACAGACTCCGATGAGAATTCCAAAATTATAAATCAACTGGTAAAGCCCAGAGGAGAATGAAGGGAGTGGGAGGGAAGGAAGGATAATATTGACTAATATAAAGGGCGCAGCTTGACAGTGGATATTCCTGCCACACCTGATCAAACATGCTCCATGGGGGAGGGGAAGGGAGGGAGAGAGCAAGAGGGGAGATGGGACAAGGCAGCCTGAAATTTGCATCCGGAACAGATTAAAATGGGTTCTTGGGGGATTGAGAAAATACATAATATATATTACTATAAATGCAAAATTGTACTAAAAGCTAACTCAAATGTCAAAGATTACAGCTTGAATAAATTTAAATATAAAAGCAATGCGTTTCCATGAGCTAATGAAAGAGACATGAAAGGAAGGTCTCGGGGAAAAAAAAAAAAAAAAAATCACCAGAAACCCCCTATGCTGGGGACTGGACTTTTGATTGCCTGGAAGATGATGCAGGAGACTCTGTGTCATTCAAAGTACTGCTTGGATACAAGTCCATGTCAAAAATGGAAAAAAGATGGAGCATAGCAATGATGTCCTATCTCGGGACACTAGTCAGTAAACAGCAGTCACTGGAGGTGAAATTACCTGCATAAAAGCACCCATGAAGTCAAACCAACATGCTATCATCCCCATATATAAGCAATTACTATCTCAGCAGGAACCACACTTACATGATGACTAATACAAAGGGAGTCTCTGAATCTCTTAGTACATTAAACTTTGCTTTCTCTAACATAAGCAGATAGTGAACTTGCATTTTTTTCCTCAACAAGTCAACAGCACGTTTTACCTAGCTGCTCTAGATAAATGGCCAGTCCCTGACATTTACTTATATTGCATTTATTTGAGCATCCTGACAGTCCCTGCTCTTGTTGATGAGAAGAGATATTTGCAATAATGGCAAAGAACTTCAGGAAGCTTATTAAAAAAAAAAAAAATTATCTCATAGAAGGGAGAAAAGTAAAATTTCCTCCCAATACACTTTTGGTGACTGCACGCATATCTTACAGAAGGTGAGTGAGCTTACAAAAAGCCCCACAAATCCAGATTGTCATATAGTCAAGGTACAAGCATAACGTCCAGAACAAAGACAGAAATGCAAGCTGTTCAGGAGTTCCCTAAGATGTCATGATCTGACAGAAAAATCCTGCTTACAACCACAGGAAGTTAACCTGGCAAAGAAAAGCAAAGCATTACACTTACAGGCAGACACAAAAGAGGAAGTAATAAAGGCTTAGAACTGGCACGTGTCTTCAGCACCTCTTGTCATCATCACCTGGAAGCAGCACTACTGTGCTTCTAGGGAACACACTTTTTATGGGATTCCAGATGCAGCACTGACGCAAGAATAAGCATGCTTCACAGTTAGAAATGCAAAAGGTCCATCTCAAACTAAGGCTGAGTGCAGTTCTGAACATTCACTGTAGTACAGGGACCAGAAATGAAGTTTACTTTCAAATACAATCAGTAGGAAAAAATCCTGATAATAACGTGGAGAATGCCATATGGAGTACAGGATTAGCTTTATTTCCAGACTCTCAACATATACTTGGGTTACACTTTAACAATCACTCCTGAAGCTACAAAACCAGAAAATATTGGGGGAAGGGGAGAAAGATGGGTTGTGAGAAAAACGATGGCCAGAATACACACCACAGCCTTGTGTTCTACTTCTCTAATCTATATAGATTTCCAAATTCTTTCAGTGCAGGTGATCACAAGGTCTTTCACTTAAAAGCCAAACAGACTCAAACAGAAAGAGGCCTGTGCTTCACCTATGACATGATAACACATGATGAAAACTGACAATGTGAGGAAAAAACAGATGGAAACCACTTTCTAAGCAGATTTTTTTTCCATCACTCACAGATCAGAAAGTATAAACAAACCACAAAAAAGCTATGCATGATAATATACCACATTTCATGTATTACTACAAGCTTCAGTATATCAAAGAAACATGCATCTTTATAAAAATGTGTGTGCATACACACACAAATATATACGCACATGCACATACATAGGGATATATATCCCTATAGACAGTGGCAGCAGTGGTATTTCTGTGCTAGTTTACATTGGTATTATTTGCCTAGAGTATATGCATATTTCCTCTTTTCTTGCTCTACAATAAATGACTTCTGGATAATAAAGAAGACAAATAAGTACACCTGTACATTTACTTGCATATACCCTAGCAGGTGGACATACCTGCTGATTTCTGTAGAAGCTTACCTGTAATATTATTCAGCAGTTCTTTTAGGTGGCTAAAGCTATGCAGCAGGGGATCCCTTTCTTCATCCTATAGGTTATACATATGAAGTAAGAAATTAATGAGGCAAACATATTCCTGAAGACAAGTCTTAATAATGGGTCTGTTAAAAGACTTCACCATCGCATTCACAGAAGTGCTGTGGTTTCAGTTCATCACTGTCAGCATGTTTACAACATCAAATCCAAGAGAAGCATTTTTATTTTCCTGACAGTGCTCCCCAATATCATACAGCTCAAATGTCAAAGCATAGGTCCAAGACTGAGCATTCTGGTTTTATTGTCCTTAGAAGTATTTCTGATTAGCCTTTTGCTGTTCAATAAATTTCACTGCAAATCTAACTCACACCATATTGAAATGGCTCATCTGGATTTGCTATAATGTTAATCTATGCAGATTGTAATGGGAACAGAAATACAATGACATTTTATGCCATTAAAATAACTTGAAGAAAGAATCACAGTGCAATATTTATATGAATTAGCTGCATCCTTTAGCCTTAGTCTATCTTTATGATATTAAAATAAGGAGGAGCAGCAGTTTCTCCAAGCTGAGTGCAGCCGCACCCACACCTCAAACCAGAGGCCGTGAGCTCTAACGAAGGAAAGAAAGAAAAAGGGCCCTGCCCTTCGACAAACTGAAACCACTTGCGCTGGATGACAGCCACCTTCTGCTACCCATGTGACATTCCCAGGAGCACGCTGATACAGTGTGCCACATCCACACATTTACACTGTTGCAGCCATAAACCCACCAAAGCATAGTTAGACCTGGAAACACTGTATTTGGGGTTTCTATCAAAGCAGGTTTGAAACTATTAATAGGTTTTAGTCAGGAATATAGATAACAGCAACAAAACAGAGCTGAAAATGCCTTATGAAAAATTTTAAAATACTCTTTATATAACGACTTCCCCAATTTTTATTTCATACTTTCACAATGAAGACTGTCTTCTCCAAGAGGGTACAAAAGATACATAAAATATTGTGCTAAATAAAATAACACCATATATGCAAATTGTCTGACATCCCCAGTGATAAAAGTCTAAAGGAGATGATTCCCACATGGAATACAATGTAGGGTTTCTGGATTTACAGGATAAAAAGGTAGAAGACATCCAGCTTTGTAGCTTTTGCAGTCACTGGCATATGAGAATCCCTAAACAATGCAGAAAGTTATTCCAGCTTTACTTATAAAAGTACTATAACAAGCACTACAAAAAACTGAAGTACTTTTCCAAAGCCAGGTGGTTTCTGCCATAGGTGTTTCTACCACCTGCTACAGATGGCAGCAACTGAAGGTAACTTACCAGATGTGTGTGAGTGCTCCATCGGGCATTCCGCTTTATGGCTCCCACCACTGCATTGATTTCACCTTGTACAATGTAAATGTTCTTATCCACCATCCTGACAATTCTGAAAATAAAGGTAATTCAAATTAATCTCTAGCCTCTGAGAGTAACTGTCTTCCTTAGATGAAATGAAGGTGGCTCTAACCAAGAGAAAGCCTGCAGTGATGCAAGACGCTCTTTCAGTTTTGTTTTGTGTGTGCACAAAATACAAGTTATTACATGTAACAAATATAAGGATTTCATCAAAAGAAGACACTTTTTCATAGTGTGTTTTCAAAACCATGAGAGCAGTTCTAAGGGGAACTTTGTAATGCAGGAGATCACTTTGCCAAGGCACATTCCTCATTTCTTTTCCAGTCTATTGAATTTCACAGAAAGTGTTAGGGTACCAGGACAGACATCTACGGCAATGCAATAACACATGCATCTCCAGCATTTATGCAAATTCCTGCAGCCCTACACGGAACACAAAGCTAACCTTGTACTCTCTTAAATAAGCATCAGTGGGTTGAATAAGCCAGCCAGAGTAAACCTCTTTGGGACATAAAATGTTGACAAAATAATTTTTAACAGATGTTGATTTCACACCAGCTTCAGAAAACAAAGCTTCCAATAAAGCAGGGAAGTAAAAAAGACGTGAGTAAAAGCCCCACAAAGAAATGGGTAAAACTAGAGACAAAATTGGATGGAACACAGGGAGAAAAAGTGAGAAAGCTAAAGGCAGACACTCTCCTGTGTGTCTGAAGTCTTTCGGGGAAAAAACTTAAACTGAGGCACCCAGAAAGAAGCAAAAGAGAGGGAAAGAAATTAAAAGCAATAAATATTTGTAACAGTCTAAGAAAAAGAAGAGTGAACTACTATGGGACTGTTTTCTTTATACTAGCTGTAGCCCAGATATAGTCAAGCATCAAGAAATAAGAATGAAGGGGAATGAACAGACACAAATGTATATAAATAATAAACAGGACTTATAAAGAGGCCAAAAAGTCAGATGATATCATGTCTGTAAATGAGAAGGATTTAGTGAAATGGTAGCCAAATAATGAGACTTGTTCAGAAGCATGAAAGGAAAATGAGGACTCCAGTTTGAAATCACAACAGGTCATCCACAGGGAAGCAAAAGATTGGAAACGCTGATCATAACACTTCAGCTCTGACAGGCTCATTTAAAGGATTCAGCTGGGAAGGGGATGCAGGGGGTAATAAAGCACAGAGAATATGAGAAGGACTTTTGCCCATGTAACAAAAGCAAAGCTGGAAGGATTACTCAAGACCTCAGAAAGATCACCACAGAAATTTCAGAACATACATCCTGGGTCTGTCAGGCTTCATGTTAAGTAATATGTCTGAATTAGCAACAACTCTTCAAATACACAAATATCCTCTGAATGAGACTCATTTGCTTCAGGACTCCATAAATAATGGAAAGAAAGCATTTATTAAAAGATACCTCATCAAAGGACAGCATTTATTTATTGCTTCATTTTTTCAGATGTTTGCAATAGAATGAATAATCTTATGGCAAAATTGTTTATTTCATTAAATGAATTATACATAATGGTATTCCCAGGTGTAAGACAATAATTTAAGAGCAAAGACAAAAGTATTTTGTAAGAACAGTCATGACAAGCAAATAGTGTTTCCAGGTAATTTGCTTGAATAAAGAATAAAGGTTTATATACCTCCTCCACAGCTGTATATAACAGAACCACCAATACACTTCCTACTCAAATGGCTAATGCTTGAAAGATGTTCCCATTCTCAACAGTAAATTATTCCATACATTATTTATATGATTGCATTGAAATACCATTGCTCACAATTTTTCTATTTTACTTTGTTGTCCTTGTTTCAGTACAAGGCATGAATGGGAGATTTCTCCTGCATGTAAAATTCCTTGTTTATTTATTTTTTCTTTCAGTAATTCCATTATTTTCTGTATTTCTACATCAGCAGTTTAAGGGCTCAAAATTCTAGTCCAGGGAATTACTTCTGAGGAAATACTTTATACATTCATATTTGTCAAACATTAAAAGTTTTTCTTGTCTTCACTGTTTCAAAACAGTATGGACATAGTATGTAAACTGTATAGAACCATTCCAGGCATTTGGCATGGAAACATTATTTCAAAAAGCATGTAAATACCAGACAGACATATTACAAACCTTGCACATATATAGATACTCAATAATTTTGACAGTATTTACAGTGATGCCAAAGCTTAAATGCTATTCTGCATACTACTGAATCTGCTTGTAAGACTTGTATTTCTTCTCCTCTATTTTTAACAAAAAATAATTAAATAAAAAATTTGTTTAACTCCGTCTCCCCCAAATGTAGAAGACTTAAAATGCCCAGCTAACTGCAAGTGGCAAAATATGAAGAAAATAGACAAAAACCTCCAAAACACACCTTCTCCTTTCCACCTGATCTTTTCAAGTAAGGGTGCAAAAACTCCTTGTTACTTGGCAGGGCTCTCCTGACATATCAAAAGCCTGCAAAACTCAGGGTAGTATTTAATTGCTAACTGTCTGAGAGGACTCAATGAAAATGCACTCCTTTCCTCACTGCAGATTCCATTAAATCTACCTTTATTCAAAAGTAAAAAAAATCACTTTATGCATGCCAACAAATTCATTTGACCAGTGCAACTGAAACAATCTATCAGGCTGGGGATGCAAATTCACACTCCGACTCTGAGCATCAGACACAGAGCTCACTTCCCCACCAACACTGGGTAGAGATGGAGGGAAATACTGCTTTATATTTAAGCTTGCAGCTGACCAAGCAATAGCATACACATATTTCAAAGTAAACCATGAAGCCAAATATCCTCACTTATCCTTTGCAACTTCACATTGGAGAAGGAAACAGAAAATAACTACAGAGTGAGCAGGAAAGTCAGACAACTATTTTCTGAGAGGTGCACCTTGTAAGCTAAGCCCACCAAATGAATCATCCATCCCTGTAAAAATTTAAAAGCTTATTTCAAGTGATGGATATAGCTTTACTAAACTCCAAACTTCCCAAAGGCTACCCCTTTTAAATTATTAGATAATTTCTGTATGTGTTCCTTCAATTGTAGCATCACCACAAGCAACAACTGATGACAGTTTAGAGACAGAACAGATGTCCTCTATTGAAAGAAGTTTTAAGATTGAAATGAATGCTGTGAAGCAGTAGAGAAAAAAAGTTACATGATTTACCAGACCAGCACTGATTGATTAGCTGGGTTTACAAGAGCATGATGGGAGGCAAGCAAAACCACTAGATGTTTATTCACCTTAGAGAAGAAAAAAATGTTAACATGAATTCAGGCTTAATGTTACAAAGGTATGATCTAAAGAATGGGATATTGTAAAAGTGTTGAACAGGTTAACAGAACTAACACCGAAGATCATTAAAAAATTTGAAACAACCTCCCTTGGCTTTGTTTCAATACCTCTTAATCTCAAATCAAGAATAAATGCCTTTCTTGCAAGCAATCTTTAATTAAACACAAAAATATAGTGGGCTCAATACAGAAACAAATTTATTCAGTTCTGTGGTTTTAAGTTAGGGAAAAAAAAACAAAACAAAGAAAGGTACCTACTAAATTTTGAATGCTTTTTAGCTCCTTAACCCTTCAGTTAGTTGTATATAAACTGCTGTTTCTTTGTCAAGACAGATTCATACATCTGCTTAAAAGTGCAGACTGTCCTCAGATATGCTCCTGCACAGAAGTTCACCAGGCAGCACAGAGAAAATGACAGCTCCATACCAAGGCAACAAGGTGTCCAGGCCACCATGAGAAGGGAGGCTGCTACCTTTCACAGCCTCACTGATAATAGCATTGGGAACAATAAGTGGGAAAAGTTGCCTAATCATGTCATAAAAGAACAAAAGCCCATATTCATAACGTTGTCAAAACCCTTAACAATGTTCTATGGATAATAATTATCACTATTCTGAGACTTCTGAAATAGCATCACATGTAGAATCTTCCTATAAAAACACTGACAAGATTTACACCTGCAAATGTTATTTCACACATGCACTGAACACTCCATTTCTCAACCTTGGAACGTGTTACCCCTACACATCCCAACAGACAGGAAGCCAAATTATTCCTAGTATTAGCACAGGAACTCTTGGGTATAGTTTTAGGAAACACTCCCTCTTCTGAAGCAAAATGCCTGCAATTCTTCTGGACACAAGCACGCCTTAGCATCAGAAGCAACAAGGTCTGGCAGACTTCCATCAAGTCACTTCTTCCTATCATTAACTTTAGCCTTCAGCTATGGCACCCGATTTAAACACAGTGACACTACTCCAACAAACAGCAGTAGTGAAAAACAATATAATCACAACATAGAAAGGTTGTATTTCAAAGTAAGCTTCCATTGACCTAAATTTTTACTATTTATGACAATGCAGGAATAATCTAGATAGCCTCTGACCTAGATTTGGCTACCAGACTCCTGATACAATACACTGCTACCAAAACAGAACACACAACCATGAATCACAAACAGCTCCTGACAATCTCACAGCCAGCTAGGTTTCCCAGAAGCCCAACTTGCAATCAGAAAGCTCCTTTTCTTCCTCCTAAACCTCACATGGAAGGTACATGAACTTCTACAGAGAAATTTAACTTGCTTGGGTTTTTCAAGCAGTAACTGTTCTGCAAAAAGCATCAGAGGCAGCAGAAGTTCAGAGAAGTCAGGATGTTTCTCCAAAGGCTAGCTCCTAATGCCTGGACAAAAGTGATATAAAGCAAAAATCTCTAAGTGTGGAAAGGAACTGTGCAGTCCTGGGCATTCAATGCAATTCTGGGCATTCAAAAATGCCCTTTAAAAGAGAAGTAGCAGCAACATGGTGGTACCCCCATGCTGCACATCAGAAAGAAAGAGAGGGACAAGCTTCACTGCAAGTCTCCACATTCAGCTGCAACAGTGAGATTGGGCCTAGGAACCAAGAAGAGAAAGGCAAGTAGCATTTACTTGTCAAAACTGCATGGCAAAACTGAAACCTAAGGTTATTATGGTGAAGGGCGCTTTTTCCTTCCAATTATTTCATAGTGTTGAAACTGTGAAACATGCCACCGGATGAACTCATAACGTAAACACTAAGTGAGCTCTGAGCTTTCCCCTGCAACAGCCACGGAGCTGATCATATGCCAGGAAAAGCCTGTCTCCATCGATTCCAAGCAGCGAGCCACCGTGGCGCACGGGGAGCAGATGCCAATGCAGGTGCAGCGCCCACCCTGCAGCTCCCTCCGGCCGGGCCCCGAGCCCTGACCGCGCTCTTCCCCGACGCCCGCGGCGGTCCTTGCCAGGCGGGCCCGTGCGCCCTCCGCCCCGTGGGCACCGTCACGCGTGTCAGTCCCGGCCGGCCGGAGGGGCGGCCGCAGCCCCCACCCGCGCTCGGCCCCCGGGGCTGCCCCGACCCCGTCCCCGCCCCTCGCTGGTCCCGCAAGGTTCCCCCGCCGCCGCTTCCCTCCCGCCCGCCCCCACGTCGCGACACTATCGCGACAGGCGGTCGCTGCCCGGCACTGACCCCCGCATCCAAAATGGCGGCGCCTGCTCCCCGCGGCGGCGGCCGCTTCACATAACCGGACGGGCGGGCGGCACCGCGGGCGGGGGGGCTCGGCCCGCCCCCTCTCCGCCCCTCCCTGCCGGCGGCGGCGGCGGCGAGGCCGAGAAGCCCGGGGTCCGCGGGGCACGGGCAGGGACACCGGCCCCGCTCCCTCGCACTGACGTGGAAACCGGCGCACCGTGACCCGCTGCCTGGTTACTGCGCAGACAGACGGCCCAGAGAGCCAACCCGCGCACGATGCGCCGCGCAGCTCCCCGCGGGGCCCAATAGGAACACGGTCTGAGAGCGGAGGAGGCGGGCCCTGCTGTGACAGCAGCGGAGAGCCAATGAGAGGCGAGAGGGTAGAACCAGCAGAGCCGCTGGCCAATCACGGTGCGGTGCGGCGCCGCTGCCGCGCCTGAGCGGGCGCGGCCAGGGCGGCCGGGCGGAAGCCGGCGGGAGGACTACGCTCGCAAAGCACTCTGGGCCGGGCCGCCCCGGGCCGCTCCCTGCGGCGTGAGGGGAGCCGGGGCCGCCCCCGCGAAGGGGGTGCGGGTACGCCGACACAGCCTGCGAAGGGAAGCGGTGCCTCTCCGCCGTGCTTCGCGAGTATTTTCCAGCTTGTTCTGCAGCCCCTTGCAGCTCCTCCGCTGGGGCCGTTTTGGAAATTATCCCCTGCAAACCTTCTGTTCTGTCCTGAACAGCTCCCTGTGTCATAGCTCTGCTGTTTCCCGTGAGTGAGCAGGAGAACGCAATTGAACAAAGCACAGAGTGCAGCTGGTACCACACCACGCACGACAGCAGCCAGGGGAGCACACACCGCTTCTCCCTTCTCCACAGTCCTGCTCCCCAGTCACTCTCTTCAAACCTGGACACAGCTGGTTCCTTGCTCAAGTTGGGCTTCAAGCCACGTGCTGCAGCCTTAGTTCATCCAGCCCAGCGATCCTGCCAGACAGAGACCACCGTGGAGTTTAACTGCTCTGTGAAGCCATTTTATTGGCCTGCACTTTGCAGAAAAAACAATCACAGCTTTGTAGCTATTACAGCACTTGGCAAAATGAATTCTTGGTGCTGCCCCCACCTTCTCAGGCACTTTCTATGTCTATACTCCTGTAGCAAATGTAGTCTATAGTCCTTAAAGGCAGTAATTTGCAGGGGTCACTACTTTTTTAAGCCTCTGCCCATTGAACTTGGGACAGAGGACCTAAGGTCCTTGCAATTACCTTACAGTTTTACAGCTCTAGGATCTTCGGTCAGGTCACCCTGGGGATCAGTTGTGGCAGGTGTTAAGAGTGGTCAGAGCTACCCAAAGCTACCCCAAAATCTTAAACTCTGTAGGGAAAACACATCACTGGAGCCAAGAGAAAGGTGAAAGGGTCAAATAGTATTCATTCACTTTTAATCACAACTTCATCTACCACAGTGTGACTGAGGAAAGTTCTCAGACAAAGGCTCAAGGGAATATCCATCAGGACTGTTTCCTGGCCAGCCAAATATAAATCTGAGGCTGACTCCCTAAAAAATGGCCAGGTATCATCACATATCAGTAGCTGTCAGACTATTGCCTGATCGAGGTTCTACATGTCTTACATTGAGACTGCCATTACCTCCCAGCTCTGACGCCACCAGGGGACCTTCTTTAGCTGGGCTTTTCCTGGCAGCATGTAGGAAGTCTTTGGATTTGGAAATTTAAGCTGTAATTGCATTAGGCATCCACATTCCCTAGAGGAGAAACAAGAAAGAGCATGCCTCAGTGGTCTATAGGCTCAGAAGCTAAGATGTATTCCTCCAGCCTCAGCTGCAGCCATGGTACATGTAGTTTATCTTGAATTTCTCAGCTATAAAACAGACGGCCAAATACTCACTGAGCCCAGATTTCATATGCCACCTAGGCAATGAGTGAAGGTTTGCAGAACAGGAAAATTAGTTGCTAGTGCTTTCTCCTTCCCTTTTGCCCCACTCCAGCAGATGCTAACAGCCTGGTGGTATTTGCCAGACATTTTGAAATCCACAGGAGTTCATCTGCCACTCCATCCATCTGCTCCCTGCTCTGGAAAGGGGATTTCAGGTGCTGGCTTAGCCACTGTACACCTTGCAGCTCAGACCAAGTTTTTCAAGCCTACCTGACCTGCCAATAAAGGGTCTGGACCCCCTTCCATGCCTTCTTGCCCCTTCCAGTGCCCACCATGTAGCTCAGGCTCCCACCCAGTCAGATCTGTGAATTGGACCCTGCTAAGGTGTTATTTATGGAAGCCTGTCACGGAGCTTGAAATCAAGCCAGGCAGGAGCCTTCTGCTTCACCCAAATGCATCTTAGTGCATTAATAAAGAGCAAACATTGCAATGTGCTTTGCATTTTTACTTACGATCCAGCACTGCATTGTCTGGAGAGAAAAACAATGTGATACGGCCCCACACTGCCTGGGGAGGAGAGTTCACTCACACGCACTACAGCACTGCGTTAGTCAGCCCTCAGACAGCCCAGCACCGCCCTGGCTGCACAGAAAATCCTGCTGATGTGACACTGTGGCACCAACGTCCCCAACCTGGCAGCAGTGGGGGAACTTGGATTGCCTGGACTGCATGATCCAGTAGTGTTTGAAGTGAGTGGTGAACAGCTATGGACACATGTGGGCAAGTGGGAGCACTCTGCACCAAAAAATCCAGGTGTAGGACCAGAACACAGGATAATGCTTTGTCCCTTTTTTTCCAAGATAACGCACCAGTTCTTACACACAACATGGGACAATGAAACCAAAGACCAGATGAGCAGTCTGTGCAAATCCCCCAGGTTCCTGCTATCTGGTCAGGAAGGCTTGCTTTATCTTCACCACAAAGATGCAGCTTTTCAGCAGCTTCTGCCTTGAGTATTCCTCCTTAGCCCACAAGGAGCATATGGAAGGGCTGCAAATTCACCAGACTCACTGACAGTCATCCCCTTAGGCCTTTCCCAGGTACCTGGTCAGATCACCTGCTTTCATCTGAGATATCTGAGCATCCAGCCCCATGCAAAGAGCAGTGTCTCCATGTCACACCAACTGCTTGCCTTTGGTGAGATCGTCAGAAATCCATGCAGCCAACCACATGCACCTCTGCAATCTGCACCAACCTTGTACAGTCCATTACTCTTGCTCAGGCACTACCAGTTCATGGTTATCTTCAGAGTATAGATATCAGACCCATGGGCACTTGTAACACAGAAATTTTCCAGCAGGTTAAGTAGTCTGAGAGAGATTAAACTTCTTCCTCTCCTCTTGGAGGTTTTTGCTGTTTCTCAGAGGCTTAGTAAGATCTCTTAAAAAAAGGGCAGAAAGATGGAGTTTCTCAGAAGCTACAAGCAGTTGTCATGGCTAGAAACTATGTGGTGCCACTCTCCCCAGAGCTGAGCATCCCAAAACCACTACTGAATCTGTGCAGAATACAGTGTTTCTAAGCAGCTGCTCCTTTCCAGAGCAAGCTCAGGTAGAGATTAGTCCAAATCCAGCTGAAGGCTCTCCAAAGAAAAACTGATGTGCAGCATCTGACGCAATCTGAACCCAAGTCAGGACCTACAACTGAAAAAACATAGCTGCTGTTGCATAAACAATTAAAAGTATTGAAACACTTATCTGAAAACTACACAAACTATTAAAAACTGTACAAACTATACCAAGTACAATATTAAAGCTGCAGAGCAGACTCCTAAATTTAAAATACCCTACCAGCTGTTCAATTTAGCCTGTGTCTCCAGAACACTCCTGCACTTCCCAGGGACATCAAACTCCCCCAGTGAACTTCCCAGTGTAATGTTTTCATTGTCTCTTCTTGGCCAAGGCAAGCCATGCCTTTTTGGCAGGAGCAAGCCGGGCTCGGTTAGTCATATCTTTGTCACTTCTTGGCTAGACTACAGCTACGTGATACACCTGGGCATGAAGCCCACAGTGATTGTCAAATGCCAACTAGAAGAGCATGCTGCAGTGGGAGCCCTGGCTGCCACAAGTGTATCAAACCTACCTCTGCTCTCTAGGCCACCTTTTGGCATGAAAGTCAAGCCAAATTCAAGCTTGAGTCCTGATCTTTAAGGCATTTAATGGCATGGACCCAGCATGGCTAAAAGATCAGTTAAGACACAGAGATGGAAACCGTGATCATCAACAACTCCACCACTCTCCAAGAGCAGTGAACCCATCCAGCATGAGGACCATGTTTGTCTGTGGCAGAGACAGGGTCTTCTCTGAGAACAAACTCTTTCCAGCTGGTGAAAAAAGAAGAGTGTCTAAGATGCTGAGTAATTCCCTTCTTTTGCATATCCCAGCTCTCTGCCAAGACATGAATCAGGGTCACTCTTGGTTTAGTTTGCTTTTGCATATTTTTTTCTTTTCTATTTTATTTTATCTAAAATAGTAACATCGATCTCCTGAACCCACGTGAAGTTCTTAGTCTCTTCTTCAGCAATGGACTCTCCTGCTGGCAAGACAAGATGCATTACAGCTGAGAAGTCTTGGCAGTAACCAACAAAATCTACTTTTCAATGACAAGCACTAGAGCCCTCCCTCCCAAAGACACCCTTCAGGGGTCAGTCCAGCAGTTGAATTGAGGATGCCTTGATGACAGACTCCTTCTGCAGGTGTCTGGATGGTCTAATTCAACAGTTTTACAGTGTGTTCCACAGGGAACCAACTTGTGACATAGTGCCCAAGGGAAATAGGTAAAAATACATTTGTTTCATCATTATTTGTAAGTGTAAGCACAAACTGTATTTGCTGGAGGCTACTGATGGTGAAAGGCTTGGAGGGAGAGGGAGGCAATTGAAAATAAGATCCCTCATTGCTGCAGACCTTACGCAGGGTTTTTTGCTTCCCTGTGGCATGTGGTGATAGAGACAGAATGCCCCGTGGAAAGTGCTAGTGCTGTTACACTGTGTCTGCTTCTCTTAATGGAGACAAACCTATGCCGGGGTCGATTAAAATTTGAGCTAGAAAGAGATGTGGTCTAGCTTGCTGTCATTTTTGGCAGGCAAAAGAGCAGTAAGGCAAACACAAGCCCCAGATTACTACCATTAAAAAACCATGGTAATTTCTCACAAGTGTGTCAATGTTCTGATTCCTTTTAAACGTCTGTGTTTCTATGGAATTAACATGTCGGTGCATGTTTTTGAACAGTAATCCATAATTCCTGGGTCTGCTTAACCTCTTTTTACATCGTGTGTTGCTTCATGTGCATTTGTCTTCCCATGTGTATCTTTATGTCATGTTGTGCATTTATTAGGCTCCATAAATATCTCTGGTAAATCATTCAGGGTTAAAATTCACTACTATTCTCACAACATTGTTTCCTAATCTTTAAAATATGTCAGTGGAAGAGCTTGAGGGTGACCTTTGACATCATAAATTGAAGAGCAGGTTGACATGGGAATGACCTCAAGAAAATCAGACCGTAGAATCACACATTGAGCTCCAGAAGAGCCTGATAGGGATAAACCTCTCGCCTGGGCTCCCGGGGCAGGACAGAGAGGCTAAGCCCGGCTTCTACAAGCTAGAAGCACTGTAGCAAACAGTGCTACAAAACCTCTGCAAACCCTATAAGCACTGGGAGAGAGGGGACCTGTTTAGTTAGAGTAAAATGTGTGTGCCAACACGTTCAAGGCTTGCTGTAGAAGGTACAAGCATTTGGGGACATTTCAAGGAGTGATCGCATCCTACACTCCTGCACCGGGGTTTTGCCGTGAACTTCAGTAGAAGCGAGGCTGGAATCTAAACTACGAGCAGCATTTGAGCTCCAACAGACCCAAGAGTGGGCTGGAGTGCGGTGCTTTTCTCCCAGCCGGTAGCCTCCGTGTCCCGGTTGGAGCGGCACAGAATCGGCAGAGAAGCGCTTCCCGGTACCGCCTAGAGCCGCAACAGTGCGTGCAGTAACTAGCCTGTGAGTAAGCATCCCCTGCAATTGCTGCTCCATCGTGCAGCGGAACGCTTCCAACTACTTCCAGCTGACGACGGACTTGGTTCCCCCCAAAAACCTCTGCCTGGCTCGTAACTCGAACTGCAAAACCCCAACAGGCTCGCCGCGCCAGTACTGAGAGGAGCGGATGGCCAAGCAGTGAGCAAGGCAGGCGGGCTGTGCGGTGATAAGAGCAGTGTATCAGTGCACGTAGGCAGGAGGACCGTTCCCACACACCCGGGACTACCGGAGCTCCGCGCCCGGGACGTGCTCCGCACCCGCCCCGCCGCTCACCCTGCACAGCGCGCGGGACGGGGCGGGGCCAGCGCGGGGGGGCGCGGCATTCCGCCACTCTCGACCAATCAAAGAGCAGGGCTGCTGCCGTATGTAAATGAGCCGCGGGACGATTGGGCG